>NW_005842798.1:398942-419807 GCF_000455745.1 Alligator sinensis
TACACATAAGCAGGTTTAAGTGATCAGAAGCTGATTTAAACCTGTAACAGAACAGATGTTCAGTGCACATAAACCAGTTTGAAAATGACTGAAACTGGTTTGAGATAAACCTGGTTGAATGTAGTATCAAACTTAACTGATTTGGGTCAAACTGGTTTATGCAATGTCTGTCCCAGAATCCCTTGTTGGTTAAAGATAAACCAGGCTCCCCCAGCATCCCAGCATGCTCTCTGGGCTGGGCAGGGCTCTCTGCTCCACAGCAGAACTGGCCCCTCCCCCATGAATGACACGTGCCCCTGGAGGCTGGTGGGGGGCACAGCAACCGTGTGGGGGCATGGCGGTAAGCAGGGAGCTCCCGCAGGCGGCTGCAGTGGTGTTGGGGGCTGGGTGGGCATTGAGCGTCAACTGGCAGCTGGCAACAACCCAGAGATGCCACTGGCAGTGTCAGCGGTGAGGGTAGGTAGTGAGCAGCAGCCACCCACAAGTGCCGCCACCAGCATTGGCAGCAGCCAATAGCAGGGGGTGTGCTGCCAATCTCAGGGGGTGCACATACATCTGCGCGCACCCCTGACACATCTCCAGTGTCCTTCCCTCTGCTCCCTGGCTGGAGCTTGGCAAAGACTGCAGGCATCTGCCTGGCTTCCCCCTGCTCCTCCCTCCCCTTACTGTTCCCATTGCCTAACACAAACACACAGCATTAGCTGGCAGACCACATGCTGGCTACTGTCCATGCTCTGGCAGATGGAACAAAGGCAGAATCAACAGGTAGCTGGTAATGTCCCTCTGTTGTTTTCTTAATGGGGTGATAAACACTGAATTGCAAGTGATAAACACTCTGTTATCAATTCACTGCTGGACTGGTCAGGAGTGGGGGGGGACCCCTCCCTAATCAGAACATCATTCCGGGGCCTGGCCACACACCCCTCAGCTCAGCACTATGGAAGGGAGGGAGGGTTGCTCTCGCGCCCCTCAGCTTCTAGCCTGAGCCACTGCAGGCATGTGTTTACATGTCTGGGATGTCTATGCAGTTACAAACTGATTTAGCATGGCCAAGTTAGACTAACCTACAAAGATTGAATCAATTCAGGCTCAGTCTTTTTGAATGTCTGTCCCTAGTCTCAGTGTGTGGCTTTGGCCAGCCAGCTCCAGTTTTGGGCAGTGCACACTGCTGCCACAAGCACCACCGCACTTTTTTCTGGCACAGGTTTTTTTGACACCAGGATCTCCTGGTAGCAAAAAAACTTGTTGTGTTGAATGCCTGCATGTGCAGTGTGTGCAGTTTGCAGTGCCACAGGTCTGCACGCTCATGGGGCACATGCGTGCTCATGGGGATGTGCCCAGAAAGTCCACCTACCCTGCAGAGAACTCAAGAGTTAGCAGTGTAGTGCAAGTCTGTAAGGCAGTACCTATTCATTGCTTTTATCTGCTCTCTGAAGGACATGCCTTCCATGTTGTAATTGGAACGTTTTTCATAATTGCTGCTATTTAACACATTTATTTTGTCAAATCATGGAATGTCTTTATAGCCACATAATAAACCCTAGAGAACAACTTCTCTGACTATTGCCATCTGCAGTGATCACAAGAGCAGCTTAGAAAATACTGACAGTCTTTATAGTAATAGGATACATATGGTGGGCCACGATTATGTGTGGCTGTATTCAATTAGTGTTGTACAATTACACAGTTTTATTGCTTAGTTAAAACAGTGAAAGCACTACATAGTGGGTAATTTGCACTAATCCCCATCCCTTTAATTGCCCTTAGGTATTTAAATGCAGTAGAACATGTATAGTGTTTTCTCTGAATAAGATGAACATTAAATCATCATTCAAATTCCTTGATTCTTGAATGGCAAGTAATGTACCATTTCTTCCCATTATCCTCATTTTTATGTAGAGTTATAACAGGGTGGGGACATGCTATTTTCTTCCAACTTTACAAGAAAATTATTGGAAATAATCTTCCAAGCAAAACACTAGAAAACACTAGAAACCAAGCAAAACACTAGAAACTTCATCTCTGGAAGTAAACTAGACAAAACACTAGCAAATACACTGTAGCAGACAATTTTACATTGGCAAAGAATTGGATGAGATGAGCCTAAAAGGCCTTTTGCCTAATTAATTTATTTGATTATATGATTCATTCTGGTCACCAGTGTGAACAATAAAGTAAATGTATAAACAACATGCACTAATTTAACCAAACTCAGTTTTTTCCATTATAAAAGATAACTGCATTAAGGGAAAGTACTAGATACTAATTGGATTAGATTCAGGCACTGTTGACTAGGTCAGTGCATTGTGTTTTCCAGCAAGTGCATATTTAAAGTTTCTAGTCTCTAGCCTTTAATTAAAACTGTTGTTGAAATTAGATTTATGACTGCCATTTCAGCAAGCACTTTTTTCGGTTTCAGGAACCAGATGTATTTAACAATCTGTGTTTTTAATAAAGCTATAATTTAATTTTTTCAGTGGCCTTCCATACACTCATCTTTTGCTGGCTTAGAAATGGAGATGTGTGAATCCATCTCAGATTGTTGATCCTCTCAGATGTCAAGGTCCAGTTGTATGAATTCATTATAAGCAACTTCAGGAACAGAAGAGAATTCTGTATATGCTAAATGTCTCCTCATAATATATAGTTCATATAGAATATGCTATGTTGTCCTACAATAGTGATTCACAAAAACTAGTGAGAGGTTTCTCAGGCGCTCTCTGTAAGGACAGCATTCAGCAAATCCAGAAATATTATTTTACTGCTTACTGCGTTTTTGTTGTGGTGGTGACTGTTGGTAGAAATGAAAATTCTCTTGTAGACTGAGCACATGTTTTAACGTGCTATTAGAATGCGTGGTGCTAAATTCAACCATCAACCAATCTAAAAATTGGAAGAGAGAACATAACCCAACTATTTATTTAATTAATGTTTTCCTATTTATCACTCTATGTTCATAAAGTCAGCTCTTTCTTTCAAAATATTTATTTGAATATAATTATTGGCATTTTAGGGGTTTGCCTAAGCAATGGAAATTAGATGTTTCTATATTTGAGCTGCTGTCTTTCTCTAATGATTGCATTTTAAAGTATTTTTTGTATGAATCAAACAGGAAACAAAATAAAACATAAAAAATAAGTAGTATACTCACTGCTGACACGGTTGTGATTTAGGGTGGGATTTTTAAGAGAACTAACAAAGTCTACCTAACAGAGATTCCATTGCAGTCAGTAGGAGCAACATCATTGTAAACTCTCCTAATGTGTTTTAAGCATTCAGTAGAGAGCAAATTATATATTTGTGAAAAGTACTAGCTGAAAAAAATTGTGTCCTCACCTCCTGGTTTATCTGCCTGAGGAAATAAAGCCTTCTATTGCTATCTACCTGCTCTCACGCGAGTTCCAATCTAAAGAGGTAAAAGCCTCTGCTTTAGTTGGTCATCAGTGGGGAGTTACTCAAGAAACTTAACGCTAAGACAACAGGCATCTATTCTTCAACTTTAGCTTTTGGGAGGAGAAGAACGTGCTCTTTGATCTGTTGTTGAGGCCCCCGCTACATGTTATACTTGATTAACCAGTTAAGTACATCTTAAGTTGTAACCCAACTACACGTTCAACCAATTCATGGTGTGATAAAACAAGCAATAAACTACAAAGTTACTCCACAAAAATATGAAATACCTTTGTAGCTTGTTCTATCATGCCACTAATTGAACGCATGGCTAAGTGTTCTGCTGTGGCTAGCAGCCCTGCCTACTGAGGGGCTCCTAACCACATGGGTGCACCACCTGCTGTCCACCCTAAAGTTGACAAAGTCCACAGTGGTGGCAGCATTCCTGGCGCTGCCCCCGCTGTGACTCGTCAGCTCAAGGCTTGCACTGGGAGAGAGGGGGAGAATGCTGCCCCCCACCCCTCTTTAGAGCCTTGTCAGCTATGGGGCTCGCAGCATTGCTGGCTGCAGGGCTCACAGTGGCAACATTGTTCTCCCCGCTGCAAGCTTTGCACCTCATGAAACTCACTGGGGGGGCAGCGTGCTCTCTGCTGCAAGCCCTACAGCTGATGAGGCTCACAGTGAGGCCAGTGTTCCCAGTGCTGCTCCCATTGCAAGCCCCACAGACCACATTGGCTGAGGGGCTCACAGCAGGGCCACAGGGGGAAATGCTTCCCTTGCTGCCAGCCCTGTTAGCTGCAAGGCTCACAGCCATGGGAGCCAGTGCAGAGGGAGTCCAGGATTGTGATCCTGGGCTCCCTCTACACCAGCGATAAGGCAGGATATTATATGATCCCACAATCACACATCCTGCCATGCACGTGTGGCATGGCAGAAGGTGTGATTGTGTGGATTGTGCATTAGATCCTTTTCATTCCATCCAGGAAGAGCACACACCAACTGCTGAAACTTCCTTAGCCTGACGAAGGGTTTTTGAACCCGAAAGCTTGCTTAATAACTATTCTCCAACCATTTGGGTTGGTCTAATAAAAGATATCAAATTCACCCAAGGAACCTTGTCTGCTTAGATCCTATTTCGCCTTTACCTGCACATGGAGAAAGGCCCTGACAGGGGACACATACAGTACATCACCTGGCATGTATTTTTTTTATTAAAAAAGGACTGCAAATAAAAGAAGCTAATCCTTTCAACTGTGGCATTTTTAAGCACTCATTTCACCTGTGAAACTTTTAAACATGACTCTATTTTGGAAAGGGAGGGAAAAGCAAACTATGAAATGAAAGGAGTATTTTAGGCAGTGAATTATTCCAAAGTCTTTAGGTAGAGTTTTGCTGACCCTCTGGATTTATTTAATCCTGGTTTAGGTTTATGAACACCAAGATGGAAGCAAGTCTCTGAAACTGGGAGACTTTGGGCTGGCAACAATAGTGGATGGACCTCTTTACACAGTCTGTGGGACCCCAACATATGTAGCTCCAGAAATCATTGCAGAAACTGGGTAAATTATTTACAGTATTGGTTTATTGCAAGAGGAGAATATATTCTTACTAATGGCTCTCTTCTCTTTTAAAATAAAATAAAAGTTTTATTTTGCTTCTGTATATAGCAAGAGCATACCAATTTGTAGCCTCAAAGGAAAAAATACTCAATTTATCACTGTAACTATTTATTTTTACCCCTAAAAAGTAATAATAATAAAAACCCCACTCTTAGTAACTACCCACTGCTATTCTCTTCCTTTATTCTTCACTGTCCTTTTCCATGGGCTCTATTACGTAGGGCAAATGTCTGAGTGACACATGGCACCTGTGTAAGTTCCTTCTCAATAGAGGCCACACTGTCATCCAAGGACTCAGTGCACTGTCTCATCTACATTTGCACTTTATGGTTAGTTTTAAATTTTAAATTTAGCCTTTACAGCATAACTAGAATATATAGATATATGCAGTGTAGGGAAAGCTCAGCTGATATCACTTAATAAGGGATTGTGCATTCAGTTGTGTACTGCAGTTCATACAGGCTGCAATCTTTAATCATAATAATTCTCACACTTTTAGATATGGCTTGAAGGTGGACATCTGGGCAGCTGGTGTGATTACTTACATCCTCCTGTGTGGCTTTCCTCCATTCCGTGGGTATGGGCTATGATCTGTTCAACTCTTAACAATGCATCTCTATTTTGTCAATGCGCCATATGCCTCTCATGGAATAAGCACAGAGATACCGGATGGAAAAAAAATCTCTGCTTGTAATACTGGTTTATTTTTTCCATGCACTGCATGTTAAGTTACACAAATCTCATAAATGTCTATTGTGTTTACTGTAAAAAACATTTTTTAAATCTGTATTACAGAACAGGAGGACCCCTTGCAGGCTCTCAGTGTCCTTGACTAACATATAATGCATACAGTGAAATAAATTGATTCCTTCTGTTACTCCTAACACGCAGTACCTTGGCAGCAGTAAATGTAAATGGAATTAAAGCTTCCCAGTAGAGGTTTATATCAATTAGCAAATTTTCAGCTTTGCTTCCCAAATCTTCTTTCTCCTCAACAATAAGGGAAAAAGGCTTGGGCCTTGCTCCTGCCTCAATTGTTAAGCAAACCCGGGCCATTTTAGGGTCTAACAGATTTCACTGCCAGTCTGCTTTTTTTTCTTTTAAAGTATCAGTTGCCTCCATAGACCACAGCTGCGGCTGCTATTTGTTTTGGGGAGAATAGTTCATTCCAAAAGGCAAACTGTGTCAACTGCAGTTAAAATCAGTCATTTTACCTGCTTCTGAAAAGTTTATTGAAACCAGCTCTGGAAATAATGCTTGTGTGGGGGTTTTCTGTTGTCATTTTTCTTTTCTTTTCTCTTCTTTTCTCTTTCTCTCTTCGTTCCTTCCTTCCTTCCTTCTTCTTACAGAAGTGGAGATGACCAGGAAGTGCTGTTTGATCAGATCTTGATGGGACAGGTGGATTTCCCATCTCCATACTGGGATAATGTTTCTGACTCAGCAAAGGTAGGTTTCTGTGTTTTGTGATTGTTTTTCCTCCTGTTTTATCAGAGGAAGCCTCTATACACAACTACTAGGCAAAGAGAGCACAACACTACTGTTCTCCTGTGTCCCTATGGAGAGGGACAATTATAGCACCTGTACATAATGTACATACATAACTTTGTTTGTATCACCTTGTATTTTCTTATCTGATCAATGTCTGTCTTTTAGACTGTCACCAGTTCTTGTTCAGACTCTGAATATGTGTGTCTTACACAGCTCAGGACCTTGCCAGCACTTACTAAAACTACAGAAACCTTGGTTGTAAATAAACACTTAACTTTAAAGCTCTTTCAGAGTCTGGTTTTGTATGGGGTCATACAGTATGATAGGAACAGGATTCCAGCTACAGCTTTTGAAACAGCAGTATTATAAATACTAAATAATATCCTTGTGAGATCTTTTCCCATTGTTAGCTATATCAAGGAATTAGATTGGCATTTCTTTCTGTCAGAGAACCAAGTTGGGCATTACCTGTAATTTTGTAATGTTACCTGGGTATGAACCACTTCCTTGTTAGTTTTTTGAATTCATTGCAAACACTTCAGTACCTGTAGTCCACGTTTCACAAAAAACAGTTGGAAGTGATAAGAGGTGCAAAGAGAGGGCAGGTATACAACATGTGTCAGGGTCAGGCCTTGGCATCGCTAAATCCACTTACACAAAAGGGCTCAATATGGCCCATGGGCCTTATTCAGTGGATCATTGTAACAGTCTTATTGGAAGAGCTTTATTTTCAGAGTTCTTAGAGATTCTGAGACCATTGTAGTTTAATATATAGCAGTGTGGATTTCACTCTGATAGATGAATGCCTTCCTTTTCTGACCTTAAACTTGCAGAATGCCAATCCATAAATATCTGTAGAACAAAACTGTTTTCCCAGTGCTTTCAATATGAAAGTGGTTTATGATATAACTAACCATTGATGTTTTCATTGTGGGTATGAAAATTAAAAATGACATAGACTGAATTTTACAGTGGAAAAATAAAAAGATGGTGAACATTGGGAATGAGATTTAGATTCAAAGTAAGGGAAGTTACCAAATGAACATTAGTACTTCTAAATGTTATCAAATCAACATTAGTACTACCAAATGAAGCTGGAATATATCATATCATTTCCTTTATTTATTGTGGCAGGCTTCATTTCATTGCAACTATCAGTGGCTTCTGTGTTGGAAATCAAATGTACTCTTGCATAAGCCTAATGACATTTCCACAACTCTTTTGGCAAGCTTGTTCCATTACCTAACTATTTAGCTTGCTCTAAGATTTCCCCATTTTGAAGCATAAGCCTATCTGTTTCAATTCTGTTCTCATTTATTACTGAGACTAACTGATGACTGTCCTTTGTGATAGCTCCTTTATCTGACAGCCACTACCATCATGTTTTCTATAGACTGTGTGTACTTCACTGACTGAAAAATAAATACATGTATCTACGCTGGTTTGAAACAAGAAAAGTGGTTAAGACAGAACTTCAAACATGAAAGTTAATGTTTTTAAGAAATGGTTTTTTTAAGTTTCTACTCTGCTATTTATACAGGAAGCTCAAGAGAGTCAAATTCTAGATTAGTTTCCTGCTTCTTTGCAGAGCATTGGTTTTTTTTTAGTGGGCAGCTAACCTCATTTCATGCTCCCATCTGTTCTGTGCATTATATTCAAAACACTTTCCGCTACAAGCCACCAGCTACACAACTATAAGTCAAAACTGTCTTCTACCTTTTCAAGGTGTTATTAAGCTGTTGATTTAGAAGTTCAGCTTATAGTTCAGCAGTGTTTAAAATTAATTTTTAAAGAACCCTTATTATATTTCCCTCCTTAGTAATTTATTCGCCTATTAAACACGGTTCTTTAGGCTAGGGACAGACATTACACATATACTGGCTTAAGTGATCAGAAACTGGTTTAAACTTGTGACAGCACAGATGTTCAGTGCACATAAACCAGTTTGAAAATGGCTGAAACAGGTTTGAGATAAACCTGGATGAACATAGTATCAGAATTAACTGATTTGGGTCAAACTGGTTTAGGCAATGTCTGTCCCAGACCCTTTGCTGGTTTAAGTTAAATCAGATTCCCCCAGCATCCTGGCATGCTCTCTGGCTGGGCAAGGCTCTCTGTTCCACAGCAGGGCTGGCCCCTCCCTTCTGCTCCCTGGCTGCAGCTCCAGCAGAGACTTGCAGGCACAGCGGTGTCTGCCTGACTTCCTCCAGCTCTCCCCCTCCCCTCATCACTCCCTGTTAAGTGGGGATCCCCCATCCCCTCTGCCTTACACGGACACCTCAGCATTAGCTAGCAGACCACATACTGGCTACGGTCTGTGCTGTGGCAGACAGCAGTGAGGGCTTAGGGCTTTTTGGAGATAATCAACAGCTCAGCTGGTAATGTCCCTCCAATCCCTCTTTGTTTAAGAGCTTGAACTAATGAGAGAGGCTGTTTGTTTTCTGGTGGGGTGATACATTCTGATAACAAAGCTGATAAATGCTCTATTATTAAGGAGAGGAGGGAACACCTCCCTAATCCTGCCAAGGCCTGTCCACACCCCTCTCAACTCAGCCCTGTGGAAGGGAAGGGAGGGATGCTCTAGCACCCCCAGCTTCTAGCCTGAGCCACTGCAGGCATGTGTCTGCATATCTGGGATGTCTGGGTGGTTACAAACAGATTTAGCCAAGTCAGGTTAGACTAACCTGCAAAGACTGAATCAGTGCAGGCCTTTTGAATGTCTGTCCCTAGCATTAATGCAAGCAACTGAAAATCCCTTTACAATATGAAATCTTTGTCCCATAAAAGTGTACTTTAAACTGGACATGATACTCCATTTCACAGGAACTTATCACAATGATGCTTCAAGTAGATGTAGATCTACGATTCTCAGCCCTGCAAGTTCTTGAACATCCGTGGGTTAATGTAAGTAATTTGAAGATTACAGATTTGTGTGTTAATGTTTAACTCTTTCTCTATCAGTTTCCTTTAAATACCGCTTGGAGTCAGTACTTTCTAAAGTAGCCACAGGTTTCAGTGCAAATGAAGGTGCTATCTTAGGACACAGTTATCTTAGGACACAGTTATCTTAGGACACAGTTAATAATTTAGGATACTGTTATGCATGTATAATATGTATGTATATGCATTTGTGTGTGCGTGTAATTCAGTTTAACACTTTTCTCTACCTGCTCTATCCAAAAGAGTTTTCTTCGGATAATACAGTTTAAAAAAAAGGAGAGTTTGGAATTCAAATATAAACTCTACTTAAAGTAAATGAAAAAAATTAAAAGGTGTGAGGGTAATTTATTATATGCCTGAATGACAGCAATGAATAGGATATCTGCACAGCAAATGCTCAAGTTATATGTATCCCTCAATCTGGTGTCCAAATCAAGCAGTTTTCAGTTGTAAATACTTTTAAAATGTACCGTGTCTTTTCTATATAATGTAGGTTGGTATTCAGAACAGTATACAGTTAGAATCTTTGTGTTTTTAAGTTTACTTGGAGCCAAAAAAAAATATTGCATTGTTTCCTTTTTGCAAGATGCTTTCTTTCTACCAAGTGTTACATCAAAATCAAATAAATTTTTACAGTAGGTACAGTTATCCTAATGAAAGCCTGCCGTTCTTCTGGTTGTAAATACTTAGACCAAATTCTGCAGGTTTTGTCTGCCTAATTATTCTTTCATAACAGGCCACAGGGGACAATAAATCGTGTTCAGCTATATATGCTAGCCACCATTCCCAGCTAGTCAAGATAGAAATGCCTTTACCTTGGACTTGTGAATGTATTTTCCAGATACATTTTTATTTCCAAAAATCCTATTACTGAATCCAGTTCAAGAAAGCCCTTATGCATATGTGTAAATCCATTCCCATGTTAGGTATCACGAATGCATGTGCTTAATTTTAGATACACAATTACAAATCATTCAAGCCAATGAGAAACAAACGCATGGCTGAAATGAAATGCATGCTTAAATGTTGCCTTAAATAGGGATGCTTTCCTGAACTGTGTATATAAAAGAATTCAGAAGTGAAACTCAGAAGCCCTGTTTGCATACAGAGGCAGAATAGTTCAATGGACTTTGTGTTAAAGGACACAGATTCTGTTGCTAGCTCTATAAACAGCAGAGTCATTGTAGACAAGATTCTAAATCTCAGTCTTCCTGTCTCTAAAATGGGGATGATAATACTTCCCCATCTTTATAAAGTGTTTTGAGATGTACAAGTGAAAGTTTTAATTATTTTAGCAAACTTTTACAAAAGAACTTTGTTTTTCTAGAAGAAAAATGAGTCCTAACCAATGTTAGGCAGGAGGTAGGGTGGAGTTAGCACATTAGAGACTAACTGGTTCAGAGAGGCATAAGTCATTGTAGGCGACAGCCTACTTCCTGTCTTCTGCCTGACTTCAGACTAACATGTGTAACGGCCTCTGTCTACCCATGTAGTATTTGGAATAACACTGCATTTTTCTAATAAATTTGTTTAAATAGGTTTCCTTGCTACCAAATATTATGCACTAAGTACTGTATTTATTCTTTTGAGGCTGGTAAATTTAGCACTAAAACCCTGGGTAGAAGAACTACTTGGAAAATAAAAACTTTTGTGATTAATTTCAATAAAACATTTTCTCTCTTTGATCAACATTTTGACAGAACTTCCTGACTGGTTACACTGTGTAAAAGAAGAATGTTGTAGCCTGTAAATAACCATTCAATTTTATAGCTATTTACTATGTGATTACTTTGTAAATTGTTGACATTCCTGGAATTTAGTATGACAGCTTCAATAGGAGCCAACCCTCATTTCAGCTTCAGTTTTTGCAATAAAATAGCTGGAATCCTCTTAGAAACAACATAGCTTGTTATGGTCAGAATCAGACCAGTAAACCAGTTCCTATGTCAGTAATATCCCAGCTGTTTTCAATTTAAAAAACAAAACCTGAAAATATTTTGGCCGGTTGCCAGTGACACAGATGGAGATCGTGGATTCTAAATGCAATCAGCAGCAGTTCTCTGCCCCCTCAGTTTGGTTTATTTTAATTTGTCTCTCATATACAGTACACTTAGACCTAGAAACAAATCCATTGGTTTATACTTCCCCAACTGGGACCCCAACTGTTTCCTTTACCTGCTTGGATTCATTGTGAAACTGAGAATTTATAAAAGAGGTTGGGGCCTTGGGGGTTCGTATTTTAAACACTGGAAATATTATATAATCTGTAGTACCCCAACAGCAAGTTCGGGTGCAAATATACACTGTTCTTGATGCCTGAGTAATAAATAGCTTTAACTGATTATAATGCAATTAGTTATAATTGTGAAAGTACTAGATTGTATTTTGTAATGCTCTGTTCTAGTGTTTGGCCCAAATATTTTTTTTTCTTTTTCTTTTAATTTTTTCTTTTTTTAATTTCTTTTGTATATACTGTCCTAACAAGGATTAGGCAACTTGTTGCTTTAAGACATTTCCTTAGCCACTTTTGCCCTGGAGGCCTGTGTGTGAAATAAATGAGTAACCAAGCAGTAAATAATAATAAACTGAACATTTATAAGGAAGCTTGTTTAAAAAGACATTTCTTATTTGGCAGCTGCAGTATTTTTGGTCACACCCTAGGACACTGCCCAGAGAATAATCTCGTTGTAATCCTTAAAGGAAACAAGAGTCAAAAGGCCTTTCCGGGGCTTTTATTTGCCCTAATTTTCTTCTGTTATTTATATAATGACCTCTTCATCTGGCACATTTAGACCTGGAAAGGAAACCTCTTGTGACCAGCTTCTGAAATGGATCTGAATGCTTCAGGGCAGTAGGAGTCTGGCAATTCTGAGTCTTGCTTAGGCTTTTTAGTATCCTTTCTTTTTCTGTGGGTCTCTCTGTGTCCTGTCATATAGAGCAATGCAGATATGAAACCAGTGTTCATTGTAGGCATGGATGATACCAGCAACCTCTGTCTGGCCCTTTTTCATATTTTAAAACAGAACAAAGAAGGCACTTTGTAGAGCTTGATAAGAAAATCGAATTGTCCCAGGCAGCTAACAGCATAGTGAAAAATCCAAGACAGTCTTTTTGTAACAGTGAAGAAATATACACTGCAGTAATATCTCTCAAATTCTAGGCCAAGGTTTTCAAAAGTGATGAGTAACTTTTAGATCCTTTAATTTTTCAGTGTCCAACTTTCAGACATGTCAGGGCCTGCTTTTTAGAGGATGGGTGCTTAGCACTTTCTGAAACTTAGGTTCCTAAAATATTTATTGAAGTGAGAACCCAAAATGGCTCAAAAAACCTGGTAACCAAAAAATAAAAAAAAGAAGCCATATCTCTAGTATTATCAGTTAATTGAAGTTTAAAAGTCCCAAACACCAGAGGGGGAAAATACATGTCTGAGGGCTAAAAGAGAGGGCTGGAATGCACTTCTGTAAATACCTTCCTTAGGGTCAACAACTTTATATTTGCAGGAAATCAAATTCTTCTTTGGACCATTTGGACCAATTCTTGTTTATGACCGTTTGGACCGTCATACCGCTCTAGGCTGGACATAAGGAAAAGTTTCTTTACTGTCTGATCCCCCAAGACCTGGAATAGACTCCCTCCAGAAGTGGTGCAGGCACCTACTCTGGACTCATTCAAGAAATGTTTGGATGCTTATCTTGCTGGGATCCTTTGAATCCAGCTGACTTCCTGCCCCTGGGGCAGGGGGCTGGACTTGATGATCTTCAAGGTCCCTTCCAGCCCTAACGCCTATGAAATTTAGTCTTTCTATCTACAGCCAGACCAGACTGAATAGCTATGTCCACATGAGTGCGGGTGTTTGGTTCCCCAGGAACAACTAGCAGCAGCATACCTTGTGCCACTGCTAATTGTTCCCAGGGAATGCCTGTACTACATGCCCTCTGGCACGCAGCAGGTTACCCTGGGTGGGGTGGGGAGGCTGGGGCCAGCACTAAGCTGACCCCAGCAGCCTTACCTGGGGTCCTGGGGGCCTCCTTGGGCTGCAGCAATGGCAATCCTGCTGCTCAGAGCCTGGCTGGCAGCCAGAGTGCGACTCCAGCAGCCAGGCTCCAGTTTTGAGCGGCGTGCGCTGCCCCCCCCGTGCACCAGTCCACGTATTTTTTTGGTTTTTTGCTCAGGTTTTTTTGACCCCTAGCTATCCCTGCACTGCTCCCTTTTAATGTGAAGAACAGCTAAATGTGTGGTATGTGGCACTACAGACCTGTCTGCAACGCCACATACTGCACAGCCGCGCTCATCTTGGCCAATGAATTTAGTCTTCCCACAATTCCCTGTGGGCCTGATATTGTTCCTCATTTCCTCTCAAACTGTTGGGTAACACTGCTGTGTATTATTATACAGCTGCCATATCATCCTAGATATGCATCTGTTTTAGTGTCAGATGAAGTAATTCCAGGAAACTGTGTGTGTGTGTGTGTGTGTGTGTGTGTGTGTGTGTGTGTGTACGTACACCCATGTGCTTATTTTTAAGGTGCTTTAGGATGAAAGGTGATGTACAGTAAACATCACATGGAAGCAAAAGTGGTTAGAAAATTTAGCAATGACAGATTCATTACCATTTTAAAACTGCCACAGCAGTTTGAGCACATGGTGGTTTAAAAACAGGACCCTAGGACATTTGCCTCTGGCTATCCTTACTGGAGTTTTGGGCAGGGGTTGTAAATGATAAAGCACAATGCTAGTCACCAAGAATGTGGTGATCTCTATGACTGGGTTTTTTAAAAATTACAACCAAGCTGAGATGCAAGTTTGGCAGGCAGAGTATGGACTTTTTCACAGTGAAAAAGAGTTCATTTTATAGACTGGCTTTCTTCTGGGAAAGCAAGGTCAGAGGAATATAGGTTATTTTAGGGGTCATATACCACTGAGCTGGGACTCCCTACTGCTCAATAATCAGCTACTGTATTTTTTGCAGCTGTGCACTTGACCATGTTCTGCAAGCTGAGACATTTTGTTAAGGGGTGAGTGAGGACTTTTTTAAACAAACCCCCCAAACTAAACAAACTACAACCCAAAAGCAACCTTCCTACAACTCCCACATCCCCACAAAGCACATGATTTAATGCAGCAACTGCATAATTCACAAAGTGCTCACAGAATTGCTACAGAGGCAGAAAAATGAATGTTCACAATCACTTAATGTTTTGATCTTGATGTCTTATGCTTAAAGTCTGTTTCAGTGCTTAGTTTAAAGCACTTAGTTTAGCTACAGATGCAAAGCAGTGGCTTCCCTAAGCCAGTTATTTTTTATAGTCCAGGTTTACTGTTGCCTGATTTCCTGCACATCCTGTTGCTGGCGAGGTTTTGCCAAGTTAGTTGGCTTTGGTTCTGCTTCTTAAGCAACCTGCCAGTTATGTTCTCTGGCTCCTGCCCTTGGAGTCAGTCAGGCCAGGTTTTTGATACAGAAAAAGTGTTCTGAATTTGGATTTTAACCTGCTAACCAGTGAGAAAAGCACAAACTACCTTGTCTTCACTAGGATTTTACCTTGTCTTACTCAAATTAGATAAAGTTAAGAGTGCACCAGAGAGTTTTTGGTAGTGAAGGCAATACCACAGCTGACTTGAACTTTATTTCCATAGAAATGTGATACTCGAGAACAGAACCAAAGGTTTCCTGTTGAGACCCATGATCATCAAGCAGCCTCCCACAGGGGAAGACCAGAACTGGGGGAGAGGGGCTTCATTTTATCATAGCCTTAATGTGATAATATCAGAATGCCCAGCTGTAACAACAGTGATCAGTTGTGTAGCCATACAGTGATCTGGCTGGTGGATGAGCCTGAAGTCACTGAAACTGGTTGAGGGTTGGGGCATCTCCAGTTGCCTCCCAGATTAGTATTTGGTGGGTATTAAAGTTATGCTTGGATCCATCTGTGTGAATTTTAAAATTCTTGCTCTTCTTGATTTAGTTTGAACATTTCCCTCTTTTATTAAAATAATATATTTTTCAGCAAGATGTCCTGTCTCTGAAAATGGAACTCCAGAAGGCTTTGGGGAGGACTTAAATTGCTCAAAAAACGCAGTTTCCTTAAGACTTAAACAATACAACTGGACTTCTGTTTTTAACTCTTATGGTCTCTTTATCTACTCTTGAAATTTTCCCTTTTAGATGATTAAAACAGTTAATAGAATAAAGGCTGGACATAAATTATCATAAGAGCAAAAGTTTAGCAATATACCATGCTTTTTAAAAATTACTGTTATCATTTAACATTGTTAAAGGTTTAAGAGAGTTAGTAGCTAAAGCAAAGAGAAAAATCAGGTGATTCTATGATGCAAATATGATAAGCACCTTTATAAATGCCTTAGATAGATTCATGGAGAAGGTGACTCTGTATTAAATTAATACCTCCTGAATCACTTCACAATCTTTTAAGGTCTTTTTCCCTCCATTTTGCATTTTCTCAGTAAAGGTTTGGGCTTTTTTCTTTACAGGATGATGGCCTTCCAGAGAATGAGCATCAGCTGTCGGTAGCTGGGAAGATAAAGAAGCATTTCAACACAGGCCCTAAACCTAACAGCACAGCAGCTGGAGTTTCTGTCATAGCAGTAAGCATCTGAAATACACTGCTGTAGCATTTTAAAATGTGTCCGCAAGACCTTATGTTTAAGAGATGCCACCAAAAGAAAGCAGATAGGGTCAATCCTTAGATAGTTCTAACATTTAAACCAATATAAAAAAGTTACCTCTCTCTACTGATTTTTTCTGTGAGTCACATTGTTACTACACGCCTCTCAGGGATTAGACATTGTGCCCAGTCACATATTTTACTTGAAGCTCTCCCACTCAGTGGAGCAACCGCAGTGTCAGTTCAGTGGTTTGGATTATAGACTCATGACATTTCATTTGGCAGCAGAATCATCACATGGATGAGGGCAATATAGAGATTCATGGCAGCAGAAAGATCTTATTAGAAGAAGCAATACTTTACAGTGAGTGAAAATTGATATAGAATTATAGTGAATTTTTTTTATAATCACCTGAGTTTCTTTGAGGATACTGAAGACAACCATGATAGCTCCCTACCGGTTGCCCTTATAGTTGTCTGCATTTCAAATGCAGAAGTGCAAAATGGTTTTATTCAGATGCCAACCACAACCACAGTTATGCACAGTTTTTTAGCCACTTCCTTCCAAGCAAAGGTTAAACTGGACAGAGATTTAATAGACCTCTATACCACCTTCTGGTATGTTATAGTTATAATCTAGATAGTCCTAAACTATTCAGAGCTTCTAAGACAATCTTGACCAAGCTTTGTTAAAATTTCAGCAGCATATGCAGTACAGTATGCATCAAAGATGAGTGTGTGTTAGAAACACACACACACACACACACACACACACACATGCAAGATCCAGACATTTATCCAATTATTCATCCTATGATCATTAAACGGTAACTGTTTTATTCACATGCATGTTTACTTTTGTTTTAAAAGTTTTTTTTATTGCTCATGGTAATGCTAATGCTTCAGATAAAGTCACCAAAAATAAGTGACATATTAAACATAACCATTCCCATATCAGATTACTCAGTGTTTGTTCCTAGCTTCCATAAATTGCAGGTGGTGTGACTGCCCATGTACCTTTACTTGTATTGTTTCCACCTTCATGTTTCTCAGCCCCACCCCTACACTGGTGGGTTAAATCAGCATGAAGTAAACTCAGCTCAGCAGATGCAATCTGACTTGCAGGTGTGAATTGTTTGTGCAGCAAAAATGGATACTCTCTCAGAAAATACTAAGTATTATAAGTATTTAAAATCTAAAGCTTGGCCTGTTTCACATTTTTCTTTCCCCTCTGTAACCCAAACTGCCTCAACATGGAAGCAAATTATCCCTCATGCTTTTCTTAGATTATTCAACTTTCTATATCATCAGCTAACATAGTCAACATTTTTTTATTTTTGTTTTTAAGCAATATTGCCACAGTAACTCTCCTACAATTAAAACATCATATATTCTGCACCCATTGCTCATATGAAATGCAGGTATGTTCTGAACAGCCTAATACAAACTCTGTTCCTGCCGAATGGACTGCCAGCACGCTTATCCATGAGATGTATTGCTCAGCTCCTCTTTGCAAGTGATTTCAAAACTAGAAATGAGGCTGCTTCATGTCCCTTCCATCCCTTGCCTCCTTTCTTCTTTTACTTTCTATTATATTTTTCTTTGCCCCAGTTGCTCTGGAAATGGATTATTTGCAGCAGTGTGACATTTTAGTAATGAAAAAGGCACTGTAGTGAACCTTTCCATTGACTAACATTATACATCACAGAAATACATTTTAAGAACAGCTTCTCTAATTGATCATGGTAATATGTTTCAATTTAAAAAAGTGCATATAGTGATCATCCCCAGGGTAGACATCACACTTTGGTATAGTTAATACTGGAGTTCTGTCTGTAAACTGTAAGTATTGTTTTAAATATATGGTCATAAAATCCAGAAAGTAAGTTAAGTTAATAATCTCCATTCAGTAACTTTATTAAAATCAGGGGGAGCACAAACCTTCATAGTGCATTTCAAGGAAGGTTAGTGAATGCTGATTTAAAAAGCAATTATCTTTATTCTCTATATACAGTGCATTAAACACAACTTAAGTAACATAAATCAAGTTAAAGCAAAACTACAACAAAACCCTTTAACTGTTGTGCCTACATTTAAAAAGAAAAATCAGTATAAGTTTGGAATAGGAAGTCATTAACATTTTACATTTGGGACTCTCCTTTTTAATTATATACAATACCAAATATAAAAGATGCAAATTTTATTAACTAAAGCTGCTCTAACTTTATAATGTACAAAGTATGTATGTATAGGTATTGTAGTGCACTAACTGTTGGTCAGCACTAAAAGTGTTTACTAAGTATATGCTGACCCTTTCTTTAAAAACATCTGGTATTTGGTGCTTTCACATGCACTTACCATAACTTTGAGTAAATGCTTGTGTACCTATATGAAAAATGTATGCTATATATTATATAACACATCCATGTATTTGTATGTAGGGTACATTAACATGTATATATCTGTATAAATAACCATATCAAATGCAAGTCCTAGAATCACTTTGAGTTTATAATATCATTTGTACAGAGAGATAATATACTATATTTAGTTTTTAAGTGAACTTCTCAGTGATACTTTTTATTATATAAATGCCCTTGTGGTTAAATTTGCCACAGTGCAGAGGTCTCACACAGGACTCATTGTATGCACCAAATAAATCTTTAATGTGAGGGATTAAATCCATAAGGACATAAAGATCTGTGTGGATCAACTCAGCTGATGATTATTTTATCCCTTGTCTGTGTATGTCTGTCTGTCTTTCTTTTGTCTTTCTCTTTCCTTCCTTCTTTCCTTCCTTCCTTCCTATTTTTAGGTCAGAAAATCTGCAGTTATATTTTATACGCGCGCACGCGCGCACACACACACACACACACACACGTATGTGGTCTGCCAATTCCCTTGCAAAAATCTAAGTATATTACACCACCCCCTTTTGCTGAGGCATACATTTTCTTATTTGAAATAGCTAAACTAATCTTTAGTAAAGGTTGTATTTACTTCTTGGGACCCTAATCCTGCAAACTCTCATGAATGAATTTAAGCTTTGAGTTCTTATACATTGCAAAAGAGCCAGCCAGTATCCTTTTACAAATGATAATTCTCCCAGTAGAGATATAGCACCTGTATGTGGCCTGTGTCAGTTTGTGTGAAAACACGCCCATAAACTAATGAAGTTGTGCTGGCAAACTATTTTAACTTTAGACCAAGTCTTTTGTATAGTACTGAAGTGAAGTGGGTGCATAAGTGTTTGCAGGAGCAGTACCCTAAAGTAACTTTATGACCAAAATCTTTAATTTGTGGTTCTGTGATTGCATTTTTCATGCTTATAAATCTGATACTGCCTGAAAAATGTGAAAAGCAATTATTTTTTTTAAATTGTTTCAAGTTAAGGACTAGGATTTTTCATGCAATTCTCCAAGGATGTCATCACAGTGCTTCTCTGAATATCTTAAACTGGAGACATAACTGCTTATTTTGTCTAGTCACTAAAGAGAAGAGCTGGTAATTATTTCTCAAATAAAAACAGATAGTTTGAAATAACTAATCTTTTTATTAAACAGAACCCTATAGGTTTTTAATGACTTTGAAATAATTCAGGGGACATGGAAATATTTTTTTAAAAACGACTTACTCTTCAGTATATTAACTGAGCATAGTTTAATTTGTGTTCCTGTCTGAAATGTTACAGCTTTGCTTGCGTGTTGCTACTTTTGTGTTTTTCTGGCATTCTGAAGACAGAAGAAAAGACTAATGATAACTTTATGTTAAGGTTGTGTGAGGTCCCTAACTTGGTTATGGGAGCAAATTCCAGCTTGAGGCACAAAGGAACCATGTAGCATAAAAAGACAAAAACTGTTCTGGCAGCTGATGGTCTGCAATGTGCCTAGCGATGGGACCCAACTCCTCCTAGTCCACAGCATTCTGCCTGTCACAGGCAGCCTCTAGCATCCGGGGAAACCAGCTTGGTGCTGTCTCACCGAAGAGGTGGGGGAAGGGAGGGAGCAAGGTTATTCAAATTTATTCTAGTAATTACAAAATAAAATTAAAACTGAACATTTTACCAGTGAGCTCTAGGGTTGTGAGGGGAAGAAACCAGCCTCTGTTAGTTTTGCTCTGCTTGAAGAAGAACCCGTGACTTAAACGTCACTTTATATCTATTGTGGTTTGTGGTTCAATAATTACTATTCATAAACTGGTTTTCTTAGCCTGTAGTCTCCATGGTAACTAAAATGTTGTTGCAATTCTGCTTAGAAAATTCAAAGAATAGGTCCTCTTACTAAATAATGATGTTAATTTAGTTGTGATATTTTAGTGCAAAGCTGCTTATTCTATTTTTTTAAGATAAATTCTTTTGTGTAATGTATATGCAGTATACTAGGGTACCAGCAGATGGCAATAGTAGACCAGTCCAGCAAAGCTCAACAAAAATTGGAGTAGAAGTACCAGGTCTTCTTTTAAACAGGAAGTGTCCTTTAAATACATCTAAATAATATGAAACCTGCATTGTTTTAACATACCAGAATAAATTATTAAATCTTACATTTGAAATGTGGACATTAAGAGAAAGATACTTTTACAATTATATGCTAAGTACAGTTTAAATTGCTGGTACCTAGAGACATGTCAACCTGCTTTTCTGAATTTAGAATTAGTAACGATCATCAGCCTTGCACCAGTATGCCACACTCTTAATGAAGCACAAAATGGCCTTTTCACTTAGTAGGGCAAAACACAAAAATTATGGCAGTCTCCAGTATTAAACTGGGCAAATTGTCTTTGTTTCCCTGTTCCCACCCTCTTTC
>NW_005842798.1:419838-421387 GCF_000455745.1 Alligator sinensis
TTTAACACTATCCCAACCATCGTGCAGGGTGGAAGGTTAGAGAAAACAACCATTTTTCTTTTGCCACTATGTGCATTCCGTTGCTAATGATACGCTTAACTTAGAGCAATATATGGTGCCTAAAGTTATATCATGAGCACACACTTTACTGGGTTTTTGACATACTGTTAAATTTATTTTCCATTTTTTTGTTTTACTTGAATTGGTGCAATTTAGTGAATATTTTACATGACAGTTTTCTACTGTTATCTTCTTGAGCATGAGATGTAACCTGAAATGATAAACAATGCTGTTCGTGACTTTGAGTAGTCCTGCTCTCCAAGGGTAACATTTTTTTTAATGAATTACCATGATTGATGGTGTATCAAAACCTGATTCTTTTCATCATTACACATTCCATGATTATGAAGTAGTCTAATTTAAGCCTTGTGTAGTCTGTCTGGCCTGCTCCTTGTGATGGTTGCACTGCATTTTTAAAAATTATTAAACATCTCAGTATAATTGCAAAAGATAATTTTCCATTACGGGTATGTGCAACTTAAAAGGGCACTTCTGTCTTTGGAGGTAACAGGATATTTGTCAGACTTTTAAATGAATGCATTATGCATTAAGTAACCTATTTCTCAAATCCCAGTTCAGTTTAATTAAATTGGCTTCTAATTTAGCAAGATAGAATCTGGGGTTAGTTTCTTTTATTTCTTTACTTTTTGTCTCCAGTGCATAGATTTTGAATGTTAGATAAGTGCCTTCTGACAATGAAAACAGTAAATATGCACTAAATAAGGAACCGCTTGGTCTGGAGTCTTAATTCTTTAGCATAATGTCGATCCACTGAGTTGCCCCATTTCTCTCTGCTCAGCTGGACCACGGGTTTACCATCAAGCGATCAGGGTCTTTGGACTACTACCAACAACCAGGAATGTATTGGATAAGGTATGAGATGGTGCAGCTCCAACAGTCAGTGTTTCCATGGCAACGTGCTGGCAGTCTCCATTAACCAGTTCCTTCAGTGGATAAACATGCTTTTTGATTTGTTATCCAGTCCATATGCTGCTTTATCAGTTTCATTTTAATCTTGATTGAGATGCCACACCCCCTCATTCCCTTTCTTCACCCATTATTCACACTGACATTGCCAGCTTTCTCTTCATCGCACATGCTCAGTATTAATTTTCCTTATAGTTAAAAGGACAGTGTATTTATAGAAAATCTACTGGATATGCTAAAGCATTTTTTTCCTCGTACTGCTGGAGAAGGTGTCTGCCTTCTGTTTTAAAACACATGAAGCAGCAACAGGATCTCAGCATTTTTTTTCCTTTCTATATCAGATGTGAAACTATATACTGTCATTTTAAACCCACCCAACAATCCTTACCTTAGATTGAACAGTGCATTTACATAACATAGTAATTAGAAGCTCTCCCCAGTTCAATGAAATATAATGCATTGTAAGCTTGTGTTTTCTAACTATGCACATTTACTTTTTTGCCTTTTTATTTTCAAACTCTTTCAGTAGCTTTTTTATTCTTTTGCTGAATTGCATGAGTTT
>NW_005842798.1:421397-433258 GCF_000455745.1 Alligator sinensis
TGGAATGATCAAATAGTATGTTGGCTGGGATGATTGCCTTTGAGTGGGTAAAAGTAGGGATTCTGTTCTGGTGCCTGATGCTAGACCTATACCTCCTCAGTCAGCTTCCCTAATATTTCCAACAAGTGCTTATTTGCTGGCTATTTTCCTATTATTGCCTACAATATTTGGCTTGTGGTAGGTGGAAAGACAAAATTAGTTTTTAGTGCATTCTTTTTTCTCCCCCTACCTACAACACAAACTGTGAAAGCCTCAAGAAATTATTTTAAATTTAGTTATAAAAGCTCTACACTGTGAATCTATAAAATAATTTCATTAGCAAAACAGCAAGCATTCCAGGAATGTAGAAATCTGTGCCTACAACATTTAACTAATTGCAGGGATCAGACTACTGCAAAGTTTCCCCCAAAATGAAAAGGGATCTTTGTGTGTACCAACTCTGCCTTTGAAAATCATGTAGATCCTAAAATGAAAAGGAACCTCACTCTTCTTCCTGGAAATACTGTTCAGGCAAAAAGTGAAATGGTAGCTCAGGTACCCCATAAAAATGCTGGCTAGGACTAAATCAAAAATACTTTTAAATATGGCTATTTACATTTGTACTGGGATACACAGTAGAGCCTTGCTAATTTACAGTCATGACTAAGAGACCTATTACAGCTTTCATAGATAAAAAAAAAATACTTCATTTATCCTTTGATTTTGTCAACTGACAAAACTCTGTGATGCTTCAGAATATTGCACATAAAATTTAGTAATGAATTTTAGTAATGAAACCTCAGTACAGCGGTTGCTGTTCCTCTTTGTTGAGAAATGAGGAAAATCACCAGTCTTTCATGGATTCTAAGCATTAGGTCTAACAAAGTGAGGGTGAGGGATTACTCATAAATGGGTTTTTTTACTCATTCAGGAGAATGACCAATTAAGGTCAGCTTTTATCAAAAAAAGAACTACAATTTAAATTTCTCATCTAAAAAGAGAGCAAAAATACATATTATGTTTGATCACTGCTTTGTCTGTAAAGTGTTCCATTCTGACTAACATCACTATTTATGATGAACCTGTGTTGTTTTTTGTTTGTTTTTTTTCTTATTATTATTCTATGGAAGGACAGAATTATTGTCTTTCTCGTTGTCATGTGTGCCCAACATTAGGCAAAGTGTATCTCTAGAATATGTGATAAAACACTGAAATGTTTCTCATCTCACTCTGGCCTTGACTCAGTTTAACTACATAGCTCAGGTTTTGAAATATATTTTACACTGGGGGTTTGGGGAAGACTCCAATTCAGCAAATAGGTAAATAAATAAACAATATAAAAAAGGCCATTTGACTAAAACACTAGTAATGGCTTCCATCAGCATACAAAATGACATTTCCTTGAATAATGGGCTGGAGCAGATGGGTGATAATCTCTCTCATTCATACATAAACTGCTCTGTTTTCCAGCTGGGGGCAGTAACAACAATGTTTATAATTAGTGCTGTTCTAAACAGTGCACCCTATGTGTAAAGCCAAATTGGGAAAGTGATACTAAAAACTCCTAGGCATAAATGCTTAATTAGGAAATGCTATAATACTTGATACCCCAGAATGAATGCCATTATATACATGGCATCTACACAGACTGCAAATGCTCGAAAATCAATGAGGGCATTGAAAAACTATCACTCTAGTGACCAAAGCTTTAACATAAATTGTCAAACAACTTTTACTTAGCCATTGTTTACACTTTTCATAGTCATGTAAGGATAAGAAATAAAACCTATACAGGGATCATCCATTCCCTGCTATAAAATAGTTCACCCGCCACAGCTCTGATAAAGTCACTTGTGTTCACAACGTATGAAAACTGATCCAAAGAAAGATTGAACATTTGTCTATTCTTTCTCTGGCGAGCTATACTTTGCTTTTGTGTGTCTCTGATCATCTTCATTTTTCATCTTATATTTTCTAGCATTCTTCTCCCAAAATGATAGGGTTTTCTCTCTCAGTGTTTTCCTTCGTTTAGTAAAAACACTCCACTATACCTCTAATTCCTAATTCTACTTCTGAAAGCCAACTGTGCCCATTGAGAACCTGCTGTTCTGCCACTGTGCCATAAAGAGAGCACATGTGATGTTTTAAGTCTTGCAACATTTTTTCTGAAGACATTTCCACACTGAGATGAAATTCACTTAAAGGACAAAGTAACAGCTGCAGCAGGGCCTGGGCATAACAATTAGAAACTTATCATTTTAGTTGTTTACGTCCAAATGCAATAACAGTTTTAAAGACCTGCATGTGTAGCAGGAAATGAACTTCTGATGTCATTGAGAATGTTGTGCCTACACTGCACTTAGCACTGAGATTATAGAGCACATAGATGTAGTCAAACAGGCTTTAATCATCTAGAGCAGGTATGAATAGCCACCTGAGTAAATACTATGGTACCCACCCATGCTAAAGCCTGTGATGCTGGAACTTCGCTGCTGCTGGTACCAAAGCTAGCCTGGTACACCTACATGTACTACAGACACCACACAGTTAAAGTGTAAACACATTCCTCTCTCCTTTCCCCCAAATTATGAATGAGCATTAAGATAGAAAACACCTACAGCACAATGAATAAAGCATGTGATATTCTTAAGCAGCCATCTGTGTTTCTCTGAGTTCCTTTTCTAAAGAGCCAGAGGCAAAACCAGTGTTTCTTTGGGTTTGGCTTTGCTTTTTAAAATTTATTTTTAATGGGATGTTTTATAACAAGAGGGGAAAAAAAGGTGTGGGGGGGGGGCACTCTGAGGTCATTTGCATCTGCCTACAAAAATAACAAAACCAACACCTTTTTGCATCCCCTTCTAAGTATCTACCTTTGGGTCTAATTAAGTCGGGATTTAACAACTTAATAATGTCACGTGAGTTTTCTGGCTTTGAGTCAGAATATTCAAAAGCTAATGATGCCACAGTATTCCAAACATTCCCAGTGGGCACAAATGTGAGAACATGTGGCATATATGTGTGAAAGATCACCCACATTACTTACTTAAGATGCTTAATGGAAGTTCATTTTGATTGCAATACTTACCACAGTTTAGCAAGAGATGGCCAATCTAAGTTATGTTTCTGAAGTCTGAGCACACAAGTTAGGGGTACAGCCTCTGAATTTGAACTTCCTGGATCTTAAATCCTGGAGGCTACAAGTGAGAGGGGAACAGTGGGGAAAAAAAAACATTCGTACCTATTCACTCTTCATTTCCGCATCTACTTTCTGCCAGTGGGTGTGACTTAGTAAATGGCAGTTCTTGGGTTCTTATGTTTTTAATCCTGCAGATTCACATCTGAATCTGAACATTATATTAACATCATTTATGTTGATAAGTATGTTATCAACAAACAATATTGTTGATATTGTTTAACTATTCTAGCTTTTTTGCATTGAAATCAGCATAATGGTATTAAGGGTAAACCAGGACAGGTAGACCTAGAACAACTTCCTTTTTGATAGCTGCATATATTACTTGCTATAGGACCATTGATATTATTATCTAAATTCTAAAGGAGCAAATGTGATATCAAGAAAATGTGTGGGGAAAGTCATTACAGGTAAACATCCTATAAATGTAATAGCAGTGGCAATTCCATTGGGCCTCTCCACTGATTCATGTGAAATTGTAGCATCCTTACAAAAGTGAATACATATAATCACTGACTCTTTAAAGTACAATGCTCACTGTAACCGTTTTCATTTATCTGAATAGCGCATTTAAAAAAAATATTCCACGCTGTTGACATGGTGCCTGATTCCCTTCTACCTTGCATCTAGCAAGTCACTGACACCTGTCCAAAATCCATACAAAATGCTATTAAGTTAAGAAGTTGTATTTAAAATTACTGCCTTTGGAATAAAGCAGTTAGAAATCAGGACTAATATTTATGAAATTTCCTTTCTTCATATAATGAAGCCCTTCTGCAAACTTAACCTTAGTAAACACAGACAAACATCTAAAGTCATTTAAAATCTCTTTTGCTGCTCTATGACTAAGAAAACCACAGCTGATTTACAAACTATAAATAAAATTCAGCCATGCAAACAACTTGGAACAAAGTTTTATCCACATGTAATTTAAACCAGCTGAGAAATCATATCCCTAAGAACTGGGGGATGTTAAAGAATAAACAGAAACTTCTATATAACATTGTTAATTCAGTGGCCGTAAATGTACAATACTCATCTGTTTTGATCACCAGTGTAATACAAAGCTTAAGTATTTTTTTGGCTTTCATTTTATTTAAATGACCAGATCATGAGGTTTTATGGGGCACTGAAGCATTGGCCTTTCACTTCTGGAGACTTAGGTTCAAATCCTCTTTGATCTCTTCAGTGTGGCCATTGGCACACATCCCTAAATTACCACATAAGTTGGCTTAATTGGTAGTCTACTCATGAGAGCCCAGTGGTAAAAGTTGTATATGTTTAGCATGTCGGGATTGAGGGTGCCCTTCTAGAAGTAAAGTGCTGTGCCCAAGAAAATAGTGTGTTGATCTGTGAATCAATCATATATGTATGTATGTATGTGCATATATATGTGTGTGTGTGTATATATAGATGTGTGTATGTGTGTGTGTGTGTGTGTTTGTGTGTGTGTGTGTGTGTGTACACACACATCTATATATACACAGACATGCACACAGACATACATATATGATTGATTCACAGATCAACACACCATTTTCTTGGACACAGCACTTCACTTATATATAATAATATAATATATATTACCTGAGACGCCCATGGAGAAACATATGCCAGACCTAGAGGCTACCTGGCACTATAGAACAACTACTATGGCTGCATTAATGGTCATTTTTACCATAGGGAAATCTAGCATAACACATCTCAACATATTGAGGTCACTAACTAGATGCTTATGGAAGTCGAATAAAAATTACCCAGCTATGAACATTTACATATAAAAAATAATAAGAAGGGTGGAAAATGTCTGTATTTCAATAGATGTGTCAGTATAATTCCATGTGCTAACAAAGCGTCTCCAAAATGGCAAGCAACTTGCAGATATGTCCCTGCAGAATGAAAGCAAGAGAAGGAGAGGAGAGAGTTTCTTAGATTAATGCATGAACAGCTGCATCCCCCCAGTTCAGTCTCCTAGCTAGTATGAATAATGGATGGACTAGGAGGCAAAATGCACAATAATGTTCTTTTATTAATGAAATGAAGATTTTTCTTTTGGTGGCTAGCAATAAATTAAGAGAAACAAAAACAGCCACTGTTCACATTCATAAAATGCAGTTACTTGAATCCAGTAATTACTAACCTGGCAGAGCTATCATCTGCAACTAAAATATGGTCCTTCCCATTGCAAAATCCCATGTAGATTTCAAGTCATCTACAGTCTGAATGTCTGTCCACAAGCACAGTGTTCAACATTTGCCAAGGGAAAAAAATTGTGATTCAGGAGCTCTGCAACATCATCAGCTAGAGATCATGGAAAACATACTGCCCATGGTAAACGCTTGAAGAAATAATAAAAGCACCATATTATAAGAAGATAGAAATAATGATTATAAAATAACTTTCTATTGCTTCAAAACACACGCATTTTTTTACAAAAATATCTTGTTAACTATTTGGTACTAGATGTCAGGAATACCAAATACTAAGGCAAAATACATCAGCTTTTAATGAAGGATGCTTCAGAGCCATCAGCACCATACTATTAAAGGCAATCCACTTATCTGGTGCTGGATAAGAAGCTCTACATATTCCCATATAGATTGTAACAGGACAGCTGCATATCTTAACTATGAACACTGCACTTTCATTTGGTTACCACTACTATCATCTAGTCCTCAAAGTTCTCACTCTCTCACCTCAAGCTGAGAAAAAAAATGTCAAAATGTGATAATGAAAATCTGGGATTTGCAGCCCTGTGAAGCATAAGTGTACTTCAGATCATCTTATTATTTATTGAAAGAGTAGCTTAAAGTTGAAATGCCCTGGAAATCCATAATGGACCAGTTCATGCACCAGTGAACCTCCCAGCTGAATAGCAGATGAAATACTAAATCTATTAAAGCAATACTGTATTCACCAAGGCATTGCATTTAAGAGGGCTCTGTCATAAAAAACGATTGCTGATTTTTGTCACAGTTTAACCACTTTTTGGCATGTGCCTAGTAAGTAGAACAGGGGACAATAAGCAAAAATCTTACTTATAAAACATTCCTTTATTTCTTCAGTATACATCAGCATGTTCTCACATTCCACAAGATTTATCCATTTTCTCAAAGGAAAGAAATAGCTGTGGTCTCACTGAATGAAAAAAAAAAGCGTAGAATGTAATTTAATGAGCTTCATGGTGTTACAGAAACCAGAGGTTCAAAATATGTGACCAGTATTTGGCAGAAGTGCCAGAGCTTCAGTTCAGTCCTAGAACATTAGTGAAAATGAATGCCTTGCACTCACAGAAATGAACTCAGCAGGCACATCTACATGAGACACTTACTGCGCATTGTCCTAATAACACTACACAGTATCATGTCATGGCAAAAACCATGCTAATAGCCTACTGAGCAGTGTTATTAGGCTCGTGCACAGTAACCATCACTAAATAACTGTTTGCCGTTGCTACTGCACAATAACTCTAAGTTATGTGCATGTAGTTAGTACTTTATTAAGGAATTACTAAACTAAATGTTCAGTCTCTAAGGCGCATTAATGAACATGCCCCGCATCTCTCAAAAATAGGCCCATGAAAAGAAACAAAAAGCATGCAATCCACGCTTGTGGTCATGAAGACATGAAAGCTGAATCTGAGAATGATATTTATGTCATATTTTCAGCTCCACTCTATGAGAATTCCCCACTTGTCTCTTTCTGACTTTATATCATGAGCCTTTTGGGTAGAAAAAAAAAACTATGGAGCTCCCTCAAATAAGGAATAAAAACACATAATGCCACAAGGCTATGAATAAGGAGTGATGAGATGAAGTTCAGAAAAGTTGGGCTGACTGTTCCCAGAAATGATATCTAGCAAGAATAACAGCCCAAGGAAATTGATAAAAGTCTCCTTGCTTGAGGATACTTAATGTAAGACTGAACACTAAAGATACATGTAAGAAATTAAGCCTGTATTGGCAGGGGACTGGACTAAATGATATAATAGCTTGAAAAAAAATCTCTGACTCTTTTTTTGATTGTCTGAAACAAAAAGCACAAGTGTCTTTAGGTATATTTTAAATAAAATGGTCCCCAAAGCTTCCCCTTAGCAATGACAAGTAAAACAGTCTCTTGAATTTTCCATTATAAAATAAGATTTCTTTAAATACAATAAATGTCATGAGGCTTAGTTATGTGATTGCCTGAATATTTTTGGTGTTTTGTCCTTTTTTTAAAAAAAAGTATACACTATGTTAGATTTAAAATAAACTACCATACTTTATTCAAGAGTATGCGCTCTTGTTTAGTGTAAGTTGCTGTGCATCCTAGGTTTTTTAATTATTTAAACATACATGCCACACTCTTTTACATCAGGTTGTAAAGAATAATACCAGTGAATTTTGCATTTATTAGAAGTGTTTATTTTTACCAGAATTGGTTAACTTTCTCCAAAGAGAGTATATATTACTGCAAGATGATCTGATGTGGTTTAAACTTGAAATAAAGTCCTATTTCTTGTAAGCATAAAAATATTTTTAATGGAAATCTGTATATAATAGAATTATAATATATGCCATTCTTTTCCATTTTCACACAGAATTATATACTGTATGGAATATATTCACTGTGTGTGCAAATGATCCAAGTATTGTTCTGTTTCATATTAAAAATAAACTTAAACCCAGTTGGTTTAAGTCTGGGAAATGTACATGTTATTGAAAAAATACTAATTAGAGTCTTTGCCCAAAAGATTAGCAGTAAACAAAGAAATCTGCAGCAGACCATAAATGTTGGATTTAATAGAAATTATTTAAAATACAGAGATGAACTTCTCCAAGTTAATTATTTTTATCTTTTACACTATTTAGGTTATGGATGTTCAGATAATAGTTTGCAGCCTAACTAAATCCATTTGCTATAGTAGCTTTGTTTCTGTCCATCTTTTTGTCTTTATTACATCATTTTTAAACTTTGATTGTATTATTTTAGAGGCTGGATTGCTATAATGCTATCTGCAGTAGTATGATGGATTTAGTTTTCATTTTATTCTCAAAAATACTCTAGCTATAAATGTGTCTCTGTTCTCTTATGAGGCTCACAGTATAACTGGTAAATTTTCAAGAGGAAAAATGGCTGTGTATATCCCAAGAGAAAACAATAAATCCTTTGAATCAGAATAACCTCTTGGCTGCATTCTTTTAAATGGAGATTCTCATGGTAGGGAAAATCTTTCTAAAGCTTAAAACTTAAATCTATTCAGTTTCCACATTTATTTTTCCTCTCTTGCTAGCAATCAGGTACTGCATGCATTTTAAGGCCTTTCCATTTGCAATCCACTTTTCTGCAGTGAAATCGTGGGCCCTGTGCTAGAAAGGCATCCCTGTGTAGGAAAGCAGTCAGACACACGTTGAAATGGTTTACTGAATTAAGACCATAATTCTGAATTTGTAACATCATAGTAACTTCAGTGGCTACAGACCTACATCCTGTATTCAAGATTATGGGTGAAATCTTGGCTCTGCTGAAATCAGTGACAAAACTTGCATTTGACCTCACTAGAGCCAGGATTTCATCTTGTGAGTCCAATTCAAGATCAAGAAAATTGAGAAACTTGACTGGAGGTGAGAGCAGTCATATTAAGACGTACATTTTCAACAGTAGCACAAAACATATTGGAAAACAACCAGCCAAGAAGTAGTCTTCTTCTTCCTTAAGAATAAAAGAAGCAGTTAGTGTAAAATTAATCTTTACTTTGCTTGGGTTGAGTCTGACCTGCATACTGTCTGCTGGCTTGAGTGGTCAGATTCAATGGATCCTTCAACAAGCATTCATCTGTGTTCTTCTTAACAGCAGAACATCAGTTGGCTAGGCATGGGGAGGTGTTAACGAGCTGGGTTAGCTTCTTTCTGTGTTTGTTTTTCTTTCTTGTCTGACAGCTTCATCACAATCCATCTTTGTTAGACAATCTCACTGATTTGAGCATTGATGAATGTGCATCAACTTTCATTAGGTCAAATCAAACAGACAGCCCTACATTTATACCTTGCCAGATTTCTACTTGGAAAAGGGTGGGAGAAGGTCAGTTGGTATTTGGCTTGAAATCTGAATCTATTAATGTATGAAATTAATAGCATCCAGAAGTTGAACATATGGCATCCATATATACGGTACTGTATATGCTTGATGATGTCACACCACCTCTTAAGTTTTGGGAAATGCACTTTTTTAAGCATTTAGCTATGTTGTGGACAAAACCTTTCAAAACTGACTGGAAGAAAACAGGTTTAATTTGGCATGAACATTTATTATCCCCAGCATTTACAGGCCCACGTACAAATGCATGGTTTTAATTAGCTTTGCATTTCACACGCAGCCTAATTTCATTTATTCTCATTTTATGCCCCTGCCAGACCACCGCTCTTGATAAGGAGAGGCAGGTTTTCCGACGAAGACGCAACCAGGATGTGAAGGAACGTTATAAGGCGCAGCAAGCTCCACCTGAACTCAACTCCGAATCGGAAGACTATTCACCAAGTTCATCCGAGACTGTTCGCTCACCTAACTCACCCTTTTAATAAAACACTTTTACTCAAAGTCTTGGCTTTAACCCTTTGAGATCCTGAAAACCTATGTGAAATGGTTACATCCGATCTATCTAGCGCTAATGTCTGAATGATGGAACAGAAAAGGGTGTTTACATTAATAACTTCCTAACTGACTGAAATACTCATTCTCTGTTTGGATTGCAACTTGCTGCTAATATGATCCTCAAAGGGTTAAGGTGTTTTTTTCTTTCTTTCTTTTTTTTAAGATAGAAGCAATGAATGTTTTCATCAGTCAAGCTAGAATCTGCAGTATGTAATTTTAGCACATGTTAACCCTCTGAGTAAATGATCATCTTTAATCTTGACAGCTTGCATTAGGATTTTGTTTTGGCTTTTTGATTTACACGTATGTTGCTTTTATCTCTCTCTGTAGTTCTTTGCCCAGTTTTCTGGTCAAATGCTACATTACTTAATGGGACTTTCTTAAAAAAGCAAAACAAAAAGACACTGGGTTTGGGCAGTTTATTTTAAACTTTTATTATTCTGCCACAGAAAAGTGATTTTTACTGGGGAGGAATAGGGGGATTCTAGGCAGGAGAATGGGAAATAGATGGTGTCTGATTCATAATTTACAGAAGATGATGGGGTGGTGTCTTTAAAATTTTTGCCTCCCCACTTCTGGCTGCTAGTGGCAATGAATGTCATCTTGGGAAATAGAATGTCATGTATTGGTATTCAGAAGCTTTCCATTGCCCAATAGACAAGGGTATACAGAAGAGGAAGGGTAATAAACACAACTAATTTCTCTACAGCTTTGGTATTTTGAATAGGGATGCTCCTCCCAACATAATCTTGTTATTATTTAGATACACATTCTTCCTCCTAGGGTGAGAGCCACTTTAAGATTGATACAAGAACATTATTGGATTAACGGGGAGAAACTTATCCTTAAAGCTGTAGTATTTATTAATTGAGAAAAATGCATGTCATTTTAAGGTTCAAAAAGGCTTCGGGTGAAATATTGGCCTTACTGAACACAATGGAAATTTAGCCTTTAGAGTTGAGAAATGAAAAACCACTCATCAGGAGAATTTATAGTATTTTATATGTAGCATGTTTGTGTGAGGAACACGGGTATCAGATGTGTGAAAATCTCATGTCTGTATTATAGCATTTCATTTAATCACCTCTGTAAAAAATAAAACCCTCTTTAAAAGGAAAGTCAGAACTCTACAAACATTTGCTTCAAATAGGATCATTTGAATAGAAATGGTTCCATATTTGAACATAAATGGCCCTAGGTTGAGGGAGGAAATGGCACGTTTCCAAAACTTTCAGAATTAAAAATAAAAGTATAAACTTTTACATTTCATGTGATTGGTGTGAGATTTTGGGCCAAAATTGAAATTTCTAGGAAAAATATTTCTATTTTGATTTCAAAATTGTCACATTCACACATTGATCTAGTTTCCATACTCTCTCTCTCTCTCTCGCTCTGTAAGATGGTGTACACATGACTATATTCCCCAGGAGATCAGCCAAAAGCAGGCCCAAATCCTTTTGATCCTGCTAGGAAATTTTGTTAACATTTCACTGGTGGGGGTGGGGGGTTGACCTGTATATCCAACTTCTAATAATTTTGGGTTATGTTCTGCTTACACAACTCTTGTGGTAAAAAATGGGAATTCTGCATGTGGGGTCTTTTATGATCCTTTCTTCTTCTGTTCTTTTACATTCCCAAAGTACCACCCTCTGAAGTAGTTTTGTGTCTTTGTTTCCAAAAATCTCCAAAGATTCACAGGAAGGCACATGTGTAAATAGTGTAACTTGGGCTGGTTTCTTTCTCTGATGTCTGTTCTTTGGATGTTAGCCCATCTCTTACTCTGTTTACCTATGAAAGGTTTAAGCCAGTTTGAACGAGTTCATTTAACTTTTCAACAAGTGACACAAAACAGTAGCTGATTAGAGTTCTTTGGCTCAGATCTATCTATTTGATTGCATGGGGTGACCAGTGTTCATGCACTTCCTCTTCATGGATGGGTGAAGTTACATATTATATTTAGTTCATATTGAATCTGTGGAATGTTGAGCAGTGTTAAAGTAAGACCATGCTGTGAGCAGTCACACATTAAAGGCTAATAGTGTTTCCTGCCTGAACC
>NW_005842798.1:433268-493348 GCF_000455745.1 Alligator sinensis
GAGAGCAGGTAATCAGGGCTAGGAGCCAGGACACCTGGGCTATATTCTTGCTTTGGGAGGGTGCTGGTGGCAATGCATCCTATGGTGCTGGAGGACTACAGATTTCTCATTGTACCTCCATGGGGTAGACAGAAGCTACCCTAACATGAGCTAGGTAACACAGCCCAGAATTAATCCTTGCCTGAAGTGGCATAATGTTGAGGTGCTAGAGGGCACATAGCACAAGTTAATAAACTGAAACATGTGATTGCTCAAGTTTTAAGTACCCTAGTATGGTTTAAGTGTAACATGTAACTTCACCCTAAGGATCTGTGTATCTGGAGCAGTTCAGTAATTACTTTATTGGGAACTAGAAGCAGAATTAACATACAGATACAAGCCCCCTAAGTGGTATAATTTACGAAGTAGTTTGGGAACTCCACCAAAGCAATGGGATGAGGAGTCAGGAGCTGCTGCACAACTAATGCTCTTCAGAACCTGAAAGGATATTGTGCCTCCCTCAGGGTGGAAGGTCTCGTATAGTAGCAAATCTGATCCTGCCCAACCATACCTACAGAGTCCCTATACAAAGCAGCTCCATGGCAGGTAGGTCAGAACTACAGCACTTACATTATGCTAGTGTTCTCTGCTCTGGTGGAAGGATAGTAAATCAATATTCAATGTATACTTTTTCACAGGGCCAGCTGTTGTAAATCAGTGTTGCTCCACTCTAGTCCATGGTGATTTACACCAGCTGAATATCTGGTCCAGAGTTGCAAGGTTTTTTCAGTGGGGGGTGGAGGGGAGGTTATCCAGCCTCCTCCCAGTGTTATATTACAGTTTTCCCTTTAGAATATATGCAACTCAGTGATGCAAATATAAAGACATTTATTTGGCAATAAAAAGTGTCCATTAATAACACATGCTCCTTGACTATGAGGAAAAGTTGGCTGTTTCAAAGAAAAAGGTCAATGTTCATTTTTCTTAATTAGTGAGAGGAATCAGGAGGAAAGTAGGTATACAATATGCTTCATCTTATGCACGTTAAATATTATGTGAAATCCATATGGGATCTTCCCATTACCTTTGCTTTGTTTTGGAATCCAAGGTTATCATTAAAATAAGATGTTTGGCTCCTTCATTCTTACACCATCTTGTACCACTTAAAATTTATATAAAAATAATCCCAGCCTCTGAAATATCCACTCATCCCTCACCCCTTACAAGTTTCTGATCTTTGGCTCAAGTTTTACTGGCATAACTGTAAAATCTTTTCGGAGTTATTTTTAGGCCTGTTACAGTATGTGCATGAATTTGTTGCAACAGGCTGTTTTCTAGGCTTCAAGACAGGTTATATGAATATTGTTAAACTGTTTTAAAAGAGAAAGCACTCATGCTGGATTAAAAACTGAAATTAAATTGCTTAATTCTGCCTTTATATCTTTGTAACAACACTGAATTTATGAATATAACTGTGGCTCTCTAAATTTTAAAACAACAGATTAGAAGTAACAGTTCATTTCTAATGGCATAATAAAAGAGAATACAGCATAGTAGTAAATTTGATCTAAAACATCCCAATTTCCTTGCTTTTTCTACATTTCCTTTTTTTGGATCAGTGCAGCATATTGGTGCAAAATATTTTTTTAAATACATACTGTATATACAACCTGCATAAAATCTGCACCTTCATTTTTTCCTCAAATTGTGTTGCTAGCTATCTGCTGTTCTTTTGAGTCTATCTCCAGAAAAGTAACATTATGATAAATGCAGTACTCATATGTGACAGTACTATTCCCAGGATCCAATACATCTTTATGCACTTTGAGTACTGTGTGCAGAATAAAGTTAGAATTTAAGTTATCAAAGGAAAATACAAAGTGGTAATTCCTTTAGATGTAATATTCTTAACACTTATCTACAAATTATTAGAGGTGTACTCAGAGGGTTAACAGAAAAGCACAAGGCATGCTGATTACATTGGTGTATCCAAACTGCTTTGCTTTTTTAGCCAGTGTTTGCTGATTTTTTTTTCTCCAGAAAATCCTTGGAAATTTTCAAGTTTAAAATAATTTAAGTGTTGTTGTTCAAGAACTTTCTATAACCAATTGAATTAATTTTTAGTTGAACTTATCACAGGAATAAGATGTATCATTAATGCAGTGTAAGTCCGTAGTTTTACGTTTTATTAATTCCACAAGTGATTCCAGAAATCTTTTTTCTTTTTTTAAGTACTTAATATAGAGCTTACAATGGTGGCATAGGTGACTGAGACTTTCTTATTGATAAACAAACAATATTGTAATTTCAAGAGAGTCCTGAGCCAGCTTTTCAGTTTGGTAGTGTACTAGTTAGGGAAAAGCTATATCATTACATGCATTGTGTAAATCATCTTTGTAGATGAGAACTGTTCATGTTAATGAACACATTTTTTCTTGACATTGTAGCAGAAACTGTTTACTTGTTAATGAACAACCAATACATTAATTTGCTTCAGACTGTTAGAGGGAAAAGTGAGACTCCAGTCACTGACAATGTTATTGCTTTACAGTAGCCCTCATCTAATTTAAATGTGGTGCATACTACAATAAGCAAAGCCAAACCTGTGAATAAACTCCTGAAAAAGCTTGGTGGCTCTTTATTCAGTGGGGTGTTCACAAACAGGAATGTGTGGCAGGGAGAAGGCTTGTCAAGTACTGTTGAAATGAAAGCAATAAGAGTTAAATTGCAGTCTTTTACCCTCTGAAGCATATTTCAATTTAAAAAAAGAAAGAAAGAAAGAAAAATTGGCTTGGAGGGGTGCAGGGCCACCTTATGACCACAGGTCAAGTACATTAAATCACTGTTATTTGCTGGCCTATGGTACACATTAGGAAATGGCATCCCTTGTATTTAGTTTAGATTGTGGGCAGGGAGAGCTTTCCTATATTATTGCAGTGCCCGCTAGCATTGCCATGGCTAAGGTTTTGTTAGTATTTCCATTATAAACTCCTATTCTCCAAGGTTTTTAGTTTGATCGTAAAAATTTGCTTCAGGCAGAAACTTGGCATATGATTCCTCAGCCCAGAGTGAGTATTCTCCTAAAATATGAGGGAAATCAGCCTGGCCATTTTTATGTTTATGCTCTCATGCTGAGCAAAACCAAACAAACAACAAGAGACAATAGCTTGAATAAAGTGCGGTTTTTGTGTGGACAATTCAAAAATTGTTTTGTTTTCACAACTTTACACAAAGTTGACAGCGAAAACTTTTGGGCCCTTTGAAAATCAGTGAGAAAACTCAGTTATTGAGAAAGAGGCTATTTTACAGGTGGAGTGATTAAAGTCCCTGTAGTAACAGCTGTGTGTGTGTGTGCACGCATGTATTCTCCCCTTCTTGTGTTCCTATCATTTCTGTTCCTATTAGGTTGAGTTACTGAGTGTATCAGATGCTAAATGCAGATTATGTTGAACTTCTCTGTAGTTTAACAAAAAGAGATGATTCAACTCTCACATTTAGGATCTACTGCAAAGAACTTTGGGATTGTACCATTGTAAAAACAGGTATAATTAGGAAAACAGGAGGGCCATTGTCCTTTACATCAGAGATTGAGGACATTGAGACAGAAGATTTTCAGGAGCTCACAATGAGTGAGGGAAGGTTCTTTAAAAAAGAGTAACATGGATAGCTCTGAAAACTGTAAAAAGTGCAAAAAAAAAAAAAAGCCAGTCTGCATAATGAATCCATGTGTATCACTGTTCTGGCACTAATCTGGAACAGATATATCTACAAACGGACACAATTTATGTATGTATCATACACACACATGCATTTATGCAAGGAATAGAGCTTCAGCTCTTGTTCTAATCTGACCTTCTCTCATGAAAAATAAAGAAAAATGAATATACCTGTTTAATATTAATATTAATATTAAATGTTTGCTATTATGCATAAGCCTGTTATGTATAGATGGAAAATTGCAGCTTTCAAAAGGTGCAAATGTTTATAATTTTTTGTATTTATAATTGAACAGCCCACACTAAGTGTCTTTGGAACACAGGTTTCAGTATGATACTCTTTCAATGACTGTGGTCAGTAGCAGATGCTTCAGAGGACAGCACAAGGAAAGAATAATAGATACAGAGTGGCAAGGCCACAATGAAGAGGTCTCCTTAGTAATGGACTCGTGCCCATAAACATGAAGATTTATTTTTTCTAAGACTAATTAGCTTATCCAAGTGTAAGTCAGCCTTTGGTATTAGTCTATCTGAAACCTTTAAAGTAATTTAACTAGTGTCCAAGCAATAAATAATATGGATTACTTAGAATCTGTCAGACAACAGGTAAATGCTAGGGAGAGAAAAGAACTAAAGATGAAGGACAATGTTGACACAAGAATACAGGAGTATAAACTGGCTGCGAATAAATCTTATTTTAGCTGGAATTTAAAAAAAAAAGGGTTCTGTAATAGCTCCTCAGTAGTCATGGAAGAAAATAACAACTACAATTAAAATGGAGCTTGTGTTTAGTTTATAAAAAAGATGACATGATGTGAGTGTCTGTGATAGATGGGAGCTGGACTCACAAGCACAGGAAGGCCCTTCCAGTTCTATTTCCCGAAGAGGTCGTAAAGATATTCTCAAGCCTAAAAGCTTCCTTTTTAATCCGATACGGTCACCCACAGAAAACAAATACTTATAGAAATATATTCAAGCAATGTTAGATTCATTCATTGAGAAAAACTGTATTTTGAGAAGTGGTATATTTATGGTGCTGTCTGAAATATTGCAAATAGGTTTGCAAGAAAATGTACAGCAGAATTGGGGCACCGCATAAGACGACAGGAGTTAAGGGTGAAATGCCATCTTTAATTTGCTTTGTTGTGTTTTAGCTTAGCAGCTGATGTGACTTCCTATCAGGGGACCTCAGATCAATGCAGGATTATCTTCAAATCATAAACATAATGGGGTGAGTGACAAATGAAATTCCAGGGGTTAGTCTCTCAAAAGTGTGTGAGTTTAATCTTTTTTTTTTTCCTTAATAAAATCTACATGAAAGAAGAGGCAAATAGCCATTTAAGATTGGAACCTGAACTTTTGGCAGTTTGGCATTGGACTGTATCTTTACTGAGCTTTAGTCTCTCCATAGTGATCTTCCTATAATTGTGTATTAACCTGAAGGTAATTAGTACCAATTCTTGAAACTATTTTCTATTGAGATGTAAAAGAAAAAAAATCCATTCATTGAAGGAAACTTAAAAATGCCAGGGGTTCAGTAGATTTGCTTCCAATGGGAATGAAGGTCTTGAATAATTCCCAAAAGACAATTTATTTCTTGCTCTTTATGCTGCTCTTTGGTGTGGTCTGTGAGGAAAAAAAATATTGAAACTGATCTAAGGTTAAAGACATATCTTGCTATAAGTTATTTTTTATTTTATTAAGGAATTAATAATAGCCTTTTATAGTCTGCCTGAAAGAAAATTATTAAAGGATTAGTTGAGTGTGAAATTAAATAGCACTTTTCTCATGCATGCTAAAGAGGTGTCTGAGAAACTAGTTGCATTTAAACAAGTTTTGAAATTATTTCAATTTTGTGCAGGAAAAAAAATGCAATGTTTCCTTTGAAAATACCAAACTTGGTAATTGCTACGTGGTTCAGATGACATAGGTTAATCTCTAATTTTCAGGATACTGATTAAATAACTCTTAAATGATAAGTATTGATGCATAAAGCGGGAATGAGATCAAATAGCATTTTTCAAATCCCACAGTTTATGCTAATACATGTAGATTAATATGGAATGAGATCTGATAAATTATGTTAACTTATAAGCTAAGCTTTTATGTTGTTGCTTGTTTTTATGTAAAACATTTACTTTAAAATGATAATAAAAATAGTAGAAAGCGATGCCCCGCTTTATTTAATACCTTAGATGCAAGTCTCCACTTCTAATGAGTTCATGCTCTGGTGCCAGAGTAATATTAGAGTAACATTTCAATTCACAATCAACACAATCAAGCCACGAAGGAGTTATATCCAGCTGCATTCCTAGGGGATTGTGCACCAGGCTTTAAAAATTAGTCATACAACCACATCTTAGTTTTCCCATATAAACCTCTGCACTAAAGTGAGTCTTGATGAACATGATTTAAAAAAAAACAACTATTCAAAAAATTCCCACTTCACATATTTAATTTTCCAGCCAAGGAAGTTAGTATGGATAAGCATATGGAAATCAAATATACCTGTGGCTTGACAGTCCTTGTATCTGGTGACCTTCATCTGCAGACACACTAATTCTCAGGAGGACCGTGAATACTATTTTACAGCAGAACCTTGTTAAACCCCGCTAATGACTGGGAGACTGCCTCTGAATGCCTGGATTTGGGGAATAGCAGGTGAATGAAGAAACAAACACCAAAGGGGAATGCATTACAAAATATACTTTTTTCATATGTCCTGACAATTGGTTTAATTCTTATGTAATACCCTATACATCATCAGTAAATATACAAGAATGAAAACTGTACAAATATGAGACCACGCAAAGGCTCTGATAATTTTTGCTGGAAGGCATGCAAAGTACTGGTTTGTCTGTATCAGAGTACAGAAAGGGAAAGTGTATGAATTATCCCAGCACTCATTTATGATAGATTCATAGATTCATAAACATTAGGGGCTAGAAAGGACCTCATAAGATCAAGTCCAGCCCCCTGCCAAAGGCAGGAAGTCTGCTGGGGTCAAATGACCCCCGCAAGATAAGCATCCAAACACAATTTGAATGAGTCCAGAGTAGATGCTTGCACCACCTCTGGGGGGAGTCTGTTCCAGACCCTGGATATTCGGACTGTAAAGAAGTTTTTCCTTATGTCCAGTCAAAATCAGCCTTCCAAAAGTTTGTGGCCCTTAGACCTGTTATCCCTTGGGGAGCCCTGGTAAACAACTGTTCTCCCAGATCCCGATGCACCCCTCTTTTGTACTTCTAGGCAGCCGCCAAGTCCCCCCTGAGCCTTCTCTTCCCCAGGCTGAAGAATCTCATGTCACTCAGGATCTCCTTGTAAGACTTGCTCTCCTGGCCTTTGATCGTGTGGGTGGCTCTCGTATGGACTCTCTCAAGCTTAGTTCATAGTTCTGATTTTACAGCAGGTTGGTAGAAAGCTTCCAGCTAAGGCAGATAAACTTCTGTAAAATCAAATTATAATAGTGTTCAGTTCTTCTAATAGGTGAGATTACACTTTTATAGAAATGACAGTTTTACAGTCCTACAATAGGGCCATACACATCCGATGCTGCATATGCTATCAAGGGAAGGCCCTTATACTAACTATCAAGTGTGATAGCTCAAGCCTACTGTATACTCATTGCTAGGACTAGAACTTTGCTGAATGTTCTGATCATTCAACAACCATTGTTCATTCTGTTTGGATCTTTCAAGGAAGTCTTCTTTGGGAGTCAGCTGAAGGCAGGACCGTGTTTCCTGTTAAAAATTACGGTAAGCAAACAGAGAGCCACTGCAGGACATTGAGACACAATGTTGCACATGTATTTGGAGAGAAGAATAGAAAAGTCACTGCAAATGTGAGGTGAGGAAGTGCCATGTTCTCCTGTGGCTTTAGCTGTTTTGAAGGTTCCAGTGTTCCCTACAGAAAGCTGGCACACAGAGTGTATTTTCAGACCATGTGCCCCCAGGAAGGTAATTTAGTTGTCTCCATTTAATCTGCATGAGACAGATCTCTCTGTTTCCCACTGAATGGGAAAAAATAATATAGTGTCATTTAAAAAGGTAGGTCTAGCTGCTGGCTCCTCTTTACATTGCCATAGAGCTGCCTAATGGGAGCAGATTAACCCCCTGGGCATAAGAAGGGGACATTAAGTCTTGGAAAGGGCATGGGCAAAATATGTGTCATTTGGAATCTCTTGGCAACATCAAGGTCTGAAATCCATCCCAAGCCTAGCAGCCCATCAGGCTAGTATGACAAGACACATTGGTTTCTGTAGCTAATGATACACAAGGTAGTGATCTGGCTACTGTCATATATGACTGCCTTTGACTCTCCAGCCAAATGCACATGTACAGCTGTCATCCAGAACAAGGCTTGAACTCAGAGTTAAAGCAGTTGTAGCTGGATGCTTTAACCACATTTTTCTGGTGAACATTCCATAGTTTCTCATATACTGTTCCCCAGAATAAACCAGGCACCTTGTTTTTGAAAGACAGAATAAAGAAACAAAGATCTTTCCTTGTAGTAGGTAACTGAAGCCAGGTAAAGTTATACTTATTGCACAGTAAGTGTGCAGAAAGTGCTCTACAGCTGTAACCAAACATATGGTCAGGCCACATAGAGCCCTGTAAAAATGGTAGAACCCACTCTTAAGACAACTCTGGATGGAAATGTGGTATCTGACTTCAACGCTGTAGATTAGAGCGCCACAATGAACATCTGTATCAGAGCCCATTGTGACTCATGGTCGGTCACATTCTGCTGACATCCCATGGAGCATTGTAGCATCCTGCTCACCTTGCCTCGCATGGCAGTAGTCTACCCTAGGCCAGAGCTAGTCTCCTCTGTCTCAGTGCCAGGCTGGCCCCACCCCCGGGCTCTCAGTGACCTGAGATGGCAAAGCCCCTGTTTCCAACTCTCCCCCCTCCCTTGTTCCCTTCAGCCAGCTATGAGCCACTGTCTGGTATTATCGCTTAGTGTGCAGCTTCTGTCTACTCTGGCTTGGGCATTTGTAAAGATTGCAGCATTTGGTTAAGGTCTGTGCTGTTTTCTGGTACTGCATTCACACAGGGGGCTGTCCAAGATGTTTATCTTGTACCCAAGTGCTGTTTTGAAGTGCCCGTATCCAGATCTTGGTCTGGTTGGCTTGACCCATACTTCTCTGGTCATGCTCAGTGGGTGACTTGTACGGTGTTCGTATAAAATGCTGTAGCAATGGAATTTTAGACCGGATTACTCTGAACAATCATTTCAGTTCAGTTCACCCCACTCCTTATCTAAATGTAGTACAACAAAGCCAGAGCACCTGGCCTGCTGGGCTCTCCACGGGCCCAGGAACCTGGCAGTAAAGGAGTAGTCAGGGTTGGTCATCTGATGTTACTCAGTCTAATGCCCAAGAGTACAGGGAATACATCTGTGTGTAGGCAAATTGTGCAGCCTGTTATGAGTGTGCACTGTTAAGTACAGTGTTGAGCTCTTTAGTGCAACAATTTCTGGACCATACAGGAGCACAGTAATCTGCTGGGGCATATACCATTTCAAGTGTGGTGATTCTGAGCACTTTGAAGTTGGTGCACCATGTCATACTGGCTAAATGTCTTAAAGCAGCTACCCATGCAGAGACTTGACCACTGATCTTCTGAATGTAATTTTTATAAGTGATGGAATGGTCTAATACAAGTTCATGTGCACTGCCTCCAGCCCCAGGCAGGGGAAAGGGTCCAGACAGAGGACTCACCAGAGATCCCTTGGTGTCTTCCTTGTCTGCAGACTTGCATTTGTATGTGGGAGACCCGGTTCTGAAACCTGAGATGCTGTATCCAGGATGGTCGCCTGGATACCTGCAGAGTTTTGGAGGTGTGTGTAGACAGCACCAGACAAATGAGGACCAAATAGGACCTTCAATGTGAGGAGTTGGAATGGACAGGTTGGTGACTTCTTGCATTTGCATTGAAGTGCTGCTCTGTGAAGACAGGCAGCCCCCTGGGCCAAGTTCTAGAGCAGGCAACATTCCAGTTTTTCTTTACTATATGTACAAAAAATTTGGCAGGTGCAACATTTTATTAAACAAAGGGGTGGCAATTTCACTTGCTGCATTGCCCCTGCTCCTCCCCCCGCCCCCCCAGGTTGAACGTATAAGTTGAGCCCCTGTGGCTTCCCACCTCCCTCTCTCCATCAACAGCATAACCACCTGGTGCAGTCAGGGTCTTTCCACACTCTCTCAATGTTAACTGAGAAGAAGTTTCAAAGTTCTGGAGTGGGCATTGTTCCAAAATTTTGGTTTAATAAGCACACTAACAGTTTGGCAGCTTCAATATTTGATTAAAATGAGGCAAGTCTCTTTCTTGGGCCACATTCCCCTGAAGGCCTGGTGTGTGTCCCTGGGGTTGGGGAGGGAGAAGGGAAGAAGGACAGTGCCCAGGTAACCTGTGGTGACATAGGGCCAGTGACACAGAGCCAGAGGAGCCCAGAGTGTCAGACCCACGGCCCGGTGACAAAGCAGTGGTAATTGAAGCCCTCTGGCCATACTCACAGGGGGACCTGGTCCACGTGGGTAAAAAGCTACTCAGCCATGGCTTCATGGATCCAGACAGCCTGCCACTGTGTGAGGTCAGGGCCACCAGCATTGGGGGAAGTAGGGGTGGGGGAGGGAGGAAGGAATATAGGCATATGGGATGGATACACACACACACACACACACACACACACACACACACACAACCCAGGCATCAGGAAAACACACACAGAACTTAGTTATCTGGAACACACTCACTTGGTGGGCACAGGATGTACTGGGTGGCCATGTGTGGGATGGCAGGCTGGTGGCTGGTAGCCATGAGGGCACATGCCATGATGAGCTGCTGCCAAATCAGGTTCAGGTGGGTGGGTATGATGTCTGAGCCATCCAATCAGGCATGGGTTGGCCTTTCAGCTCTGCTTGGGAGTCTTCAGCAGCCCAGGGAGCCCACAGGTCACACTGGGAGGTGTATAAGAGCCCCCATATCTCTTGGGCTTGGTCCATGCAGGCAGGCTCTGAGCCCCCCACCCACAAGGGCTAACATGTTCTGCTTGCTCCTGACCTAACCTTGGACACTTAAAGTTTGAAAGTTAGAGCACTTCCAGCTTGGGCTTCTTGGATAGCTGTACTTAGCTGATCTAGCTCGTTGTTTTCCTCCCATGGATCATGTGCAGGTTTATTTTTGCTTTCACTCAGCAGAAGCTTAAGTGGCAGAAACTGCTGTTTCTTCACTTATAATGCACATCCCAATTTCCAGCAACTGGGTTTGTTTTTTTAAAATGCATTTTGTACATGAGAAAAAAAAGTAATATACATGTCCATATTAGAAGCCAGCAGACATGAACAGCTATGAAGCTGCTCTCTATTATTATGCTGTTAATGGCAGCCATCAATTGCAGACATGCTACAAGTCAATGGGTACACTAAGTAGCCTTCAGTCAGCATGAAATGGATCATAGTAAGGACTGAGCAAAAGCTAAGCCAGGTGCCTTACCAGGGCACTGATTGCTTCCAGCTCTGTATATGTATATGCGTTAGGGCTGTGCGAAGCTTCGGTAGCTCATTCGATTAGGAGGAGATTCAGCCCAATTCGGTGGCCAAATCTCCAAATCCGAATCAAATCAGGAGACCCATTAAAAGGTCCAAATTGAATTGGAAACCTCCAAATTGATTTGGAGAGCTTTGGAGAGATTTGGAAGGCTTGCAGCAGGTTCCGACAGGGGGGTTGACTTTACAGCATTGGACACAGCTGCCTGCAGGTGGCAAGTCTGTTGTGGTGGGCAGAGGGGAGAGGGAAGGGGTGTGGGGGTCCAGATCATTGCCCCCACAGTGAGGGAGGGATTGGGGCTGGGACAAGCTGCCCAGCCAGGGCGGGAGGGTGCAGGACTTGGGGAGGGGGACTCCTGCCACTGCGCACGACTGGTCTGGAAGCTGCTCTTCTGGTGCTCCTCTGATGGCTCTTGCCGCCAGGCCAGGACAGCATGGGAGCAGGCATGGGAGCTAGCCTCAGCCACCCACTGCCGGGCTGCACTCTGCGGGGTACGTGGAGCCAGGGCTGCACTCTGGATGGCAAGCCCCCACTGCTGAGCTGTACTCTGAGGGGCGGGAGGAGCCAGGGCTGTGCTCTGGGAGGCTAGCCCCGGTCACCCACCACCAGGCTGCACTCCACAGTGTGGGTGGAATCAGGACTGTGCTCCTGGCGGCAAGCCCCTGCTGCTGGGCTGCACTTTGCAGGGCAGGTGGAGACAGGGCTATCCTCTGGGCTGCAGCTGGGGCTAGCCACCCAGAGCGCAGCCCTGACTCCACCCGCCCCTCAGAGCGCAGCCCGGCAGTGGGGGCTTGCCGCCTGGAGTGCAGCCCTGGCTCCACCCACCCCAAAGAGCGCAGCGGAGCTAGCCTCCCAGAGTGCAGCCCAGCCCAGCCCACCCCACACAGATCCCGGGGCACACACCCGCTCCCATGCCCTCCTGGACCAGCAGCAAGAGCCGCTGAAAGAGCTACCAGAAGAGCAGCTCCCAGACCAGTGGCACGCAGTGGCAGGATCCCCCCTCCCCAAGTCCCGTGCCCCCCCTGCCCCAGCTGGGCAGCTTGTCCCAGTCCCAGCCCCAATCCCTCCTTTGCTGTGGGGTTGTTGATCTGCACCCCTCCCCACGCTCCTTCGCTCCCCGCTCCGCCCACCACAACAGACTTACTAGCTGGAGGCAGCTGTATCCAGCATCATCGAGGACTACCTATGTATAGTCTATGGCCGAATTTCCAAATTGGCGCTGAATTTCCACGTCCAAATCAGCAAAATCAAATTGGGACAGTGATTCAAATCACCGAATCGAATCACTGTCCCTCTGAATCGGCCAAATCCAAATCTGAAGCAAATACTTGCTGCTTTGCACAGGCCTAATATGCATGGGGAGTAGGGAATAGACAGGCAGTGGTGTAAAAAGAACTAGAAAGTAAAAAGAAATCCAGGAAGCACCAGGAGAAGTAGTGGTGTGTGGTCTTTGAAGGAAGCCAGGAGACAGCGCTTTCCTTGGCCACAGTTCTTCTTGGAAAGTCAGTTTTGGTGATTTGCTTTGTTCAAGGTACGTACATTTTTAACTAAATAAACAGGAATATAATTTGAATCCAGGCCTCGCTCACCCAGAGGTAGGTTGACCTTGCATCTTCTACTTCCTAGCAAAAAGCTTTAATCACCAGGCCAACGCCTTTAATCTCCAGCCTTCCTCTTGATGCTGGCCCACTCAGCAGCCAAAAAAGGGAGATTTGGGAGGCCAAGAGGAAACATAAGCCAGAGCATGTATAAGCTAACTCTCAGTGGGGTGAGAAGGGAGCCTGGGATTCTGCTGTAAATAGGGCAGAAACTTTCTCATGGTTATTTAACCATGGTTATTTAGCCATATTGAGCATGTTCTAGGTCAGCACGAGCAAAGCTGAATCCCAAAATTCTACAGGTTAATAAGTAAATAGGATCTGGCTTATCATATAATACATAGCCGAGGGTAGGGTAACAAATCTATCATTAACTGCATGTACCAGATGATCAAAGAAATACGTAGTTAACTGATTGAAGGACATTATAATTAGAACGCTAAACACTTAGCACTAACACCCACCTACTTGATATTAGAGGTCATTGTTATTTAATTAGATTTGATACATAGTCAAAAAGATTTATCTTCAAATATATTTATTTAACAGATACTAAGCTCTGAAATATATCATCTTTAATTATGCAAACCCGAAAAATAGGCACCTCTGGCCCTAGATTTCTCAAGTCACCCTGCAAAGAGCAAAATCACTTTCTTCTCTTCTGGGTTGTTAGGTCTACGAAAAGATAAATCCATTGACCCTGAAAATAGATCTCCTTTTCCTCTTGGCCACATCCATAATCCCATCTTTCTCAATAGATGAGATGAAAGTCATAATTAATATGCCACCAGAGAGTTTTCATTATTTCCTCAGAATTACCTATTAATTTAGAAGATTATCCCGATTAAGTCATGAATATGTTAGTCCTGGTTTCTTTTAAAGAACATGAAAAAATCTTCTCACTTTGACCAGAGGACATTAAGTTAAAACTAAAGCAATGAAGACGTTTTGGCCAAGACATTTTTTTTAAAGGGTGCCCTAAAGTCAGGCTTCTAATCCATATTTAGCCATAGAAATCAGTGAGTTCCCTTGCAGGACTGGGGCCCAAATATTATGTTTTTAAGCCTATATCTTCCAAAAGGTCTTTTGAAGGCTGAATATGGATTTAGAAGCCCAACTACAACACCACTATTCCCCCACACATTGACTGGGCAACTCTATGGCAGTGAATACTGTGCTTATACAGAAGGAGAAACAGCAAGCTTTAATAATGCTTATCCCAGCACTGCATTCGGCAGTATGCCTGCCTCTGAACTCAGTAGGTAGTAAAATAATCACCGCTGGTATGGCACCCCCTTGTTCACTATTGTGATTCTAGCCACAAAGCTCTGTAATCTCAGATGTTTTCCACACCTTTTAACTCGGTTCCTTTCTGCCTTCCTCACAAGTGCCATCAGTGCAGTATTCTGTAATAAGACATTGCTAGCTTTCCATCTTCCTGTCAAGGATACTGTTTTTCCTTCATAAGTGTGTCAACAAAGCTCCCTATTGTTTCCACTTTCATCTTTGGAGGATTGCAGAACATTACATTTTGGGTTTCTTAATTGAGAAACTGACAACATCTGTGGGTACTTAATTATAATACATGCATCCAACAGCGTTTCTTTCTGCAAATTAGATAGTATCATCCTGTTTTCATTAGAAGCCAGAAGAAATTATTCCTCTTTTCTTGCAGTTTTTTTTCCCAGTTTCACCCAAACTGCTGTATGAGAGTGTGTTAATATGGCCAATAGCTGAGACAGTCACTTGATTAAAACTTTCGCAGTGGTGGTATTGAAGTGTCAACATTTGCCTCATTATAGCACAGTTATCTTAGGCATGGTGACTTGTAAGTTTCTGCTTATAACTGGAATTTGATAATGTGCGGGCCGGCTCCCGATCTCGGGGGCGAGCCGGGCCCGTCCTTGTGCACACAGGCTGTGGCCAGCAGCCCGGGCACGCGGGGCCGGAGAAAACCGCGGCGCGGTATGGTACGCTCGAGCTAGAATCAGTCACGGAGGCGTAATGGTTGATTGAAAAGATTATTTACTTACACCCAAGGTGGTCGCGGTGTAGGCTGGTCAGCTTTCCAGGCACGGCTCCGCTTGAGTTCTCGGTGGAGGACTCTGATAGACTCGGTTCCTTGACCCCGGAGTGGTTTAAGCTCCGCGGGTTTAACAATTCTCTGTCACAGAGCAGCTGAATCTCTGTGGGTTTCACTCGGTTCCCAGGTCCCCTGGAGCTGTTAAGACTCCGTGGGTTCGACAATTGGGTCCATAGGATAGGGATACGTCTAGGATTGCAGTCGGCGACGGGGAGAGGCTAGAGGTTATGTGCCTCGGAGTTCTTAAGGCTCCGAGGGTTCGGTAAATAGGTCCCCCGGAGTTGCTGAAGCTCCGTGGGTTCGACAAATTAAACCTCTGTTGCCCTCTTAAGGAAAAAGCTGGGTTCAAAGGGATCAGGAGCGCTTAGAGATCCTCACGCTCCTTTCCCGAACTCCACATGCTTTCTCTCTCTCCGACGCTAGCAAGCCAATAGCTAGCTGCCACGTGTGCCTATATTAAGATCGGCCAATAATGTGGCGGAAATCTCAATACAAATGGCGGGAACTACTCTGTACCGTGCATCACCATAATGCAAAAGAAATGCACGATGCAAAGAAGGCTACAAAACTGGCGGGAAAAAAGCTTCTGTACACGGGTTCTTAATTGCAACAGAACACTCCACCATGCAAAAGAGCTGCAATTTAGCGGGAACACAATTTAGCGATGCCGAAGCGCACACAAACAAAAACCACAACTTTGGGTTGTGACAGATAATTCTGTAATTGATAGAAATGTTAATAGGTTTTTTGGAAATTGGGAAATTTTAGTTTGCAGCTGCATCCCCAGGTGTGAATATTGTCTGGGAAAACCAGATTCTTTTGACTTGGAACTGCACGTATATCTTAGAAAGCTGAGTGAGATGGAGATCAGTGTGTAAGACCACAGACAAAGAGAGCCAAGCCACAAACAACCAAGTGGTATTGAGACTCCTGAAGACCACCAGTTCACAAATCAAAAGAATATATCCAGTGAGGAGTGGCAAGATGAAGACTTGCATGAAACAAGTGGTACACAAGGTGCAAGAGAATGAGAGAGAGGGGAGGACACTGTGTTTTGGATTTAATGCTTGGGAAGTGTTCAGTGTACCTTATGGGAATTTTCAGGCAAAAAAGTCTCCAACCAAGTGTTTGAGGTCTATGTGCATCCCACTGTGAGGTTGTACATGTGGACAATGTCAGAACTTAGTAGTAGTTAAGTGCCTCGGCACAGTGGAATTTTCTAGCACAGTGAAGATTCTCGGCACGGTGAAATTTCCGCTGCGGTGGAGAACCCCGATGCAGAAAAGCTCCCGCCATCCCCATGTAAATACACACACCATTATTGGTTGGTTCTAAATTATTCCTACGTGGCGACTAGCAATTGGTTTGCTAGCCATATAAAAGTTAGACCAGTTTCCGCCCATGTTGGAGAACTCCGCGCCCATCTCGGAGTGATCGTGGCGGCCTGATCAACCACCAACAACTCCCCGTCATCGACTTTCCCGACATACCCCATACCCTGCATGCTCGTTGAATTGTTGTACTCCGTGTTCTGCATGCTTGTTGAATTGTCACGGACAATTCACCTTGGTTTAAAGAGCTCTCGTCCAGTTGTAACTGAAGTTAACCTTCTGCCTACACTGTATTCATCGACGGTGTAAGTAAAGCTATCTCTTTGTTTAACCGATACGCTTCCGTGCCTAATTCTACTCCATCGGTCAAAAGTACCCGCCTGCCGTTGTGGGCTGCTGGCCACAGCCTGGCCTACCACTCGACCACCACAGACAACATATCCTGAAGAATGCCACTTACTGGTAAGGAAATTCTCATATTAAGTCCAACTCCAAAAAATTGTATGAGCTGAAACTAGAATTTATGGGTTCCTCCTGACTCACAAACTAATGTTCTTGCCTCAAGGCCTAGTGAAAAGGAGATTGTTGCTACTGCTGCACCATTATATCTACAGTTTTAGCACTGTGTCTGTTTCATAAATTTGTAAGATGGTTGCTGGAGTGGCTGGGAACATAATCAGTGTAGCTTGTATGTAGCTGAAGGAGATAAGAGTGTTTGAAGCCTCTAAAATTGAAAACTTCAGTAGGCATTGATGTTCAGAGGCTCTCATTCAGCTAGACCCCAGTGGATAGCAAAAGGTACCTATCTGGTCCCATTATCCTCCTTCTGCCAAATTTCATGTCCCTGTTGTGAAGCATAGAAACAAACACTAGAGCTCTTCAAGGAAATAACTGGGGGAAAATATTAACACTGGAAAACTGAATAAATAAAGAGTATGAGGTAGTAAGTGTGAGAAAACAAGTTTATAATGGGAAAGCACTGGGAAACCTTAATTTTAGGCATTGCTTCCAACTCCTCCAATAATAATACCCTTTACACTTCTCCACAAAGGTGGAATAACTTAGTTCTGTGCACATAGTTTGAAGGACCTACACCAAGAAGTGACCCCTATCACAAGCTTCCCTGGGATTCAATGGAGAACAGGCTGAGGGAATGGACTAGTGGGATGGGGATAGTAGGAGAGCCCTTCCCCTTGTGAAATGCTTGTTTCTCCTTTAAATCTGTGTCCATCCTTCCCTGTCTCTCCTTCACAAGAGCTGGAGCTTTCAGGAAGAGTTTTGAGAGCTGAAAAGAGTGTCTCCTTGCTCCCAGCCAAGGCACCACAAAGGCAGCTAGTAAAATTAATTGCTGTGGAAGTCTTTCAAGCCTTGGTGTCCTAAAGCAAGTGAGAGGGCTAGATGAAGGGCCTCTAATATAAAAGTACATACAATTTTCTTATTTTGAAGTTTGTAACTTTGGAAAAAATGAGGGAAGAGCTAAAGGCTCCACCCTCCATGAAAATAACCAAACCGCACGGGCTGCAGAGTTTGAGTTGGGAAGGGAATGGATAGGATATGAAGAAGACAAGGATAAATGCAAGGCTCATGACAGGTAAGTTTTATAGAATCAGAAAGAAAGAACAAGGAGGAATGAAGATAACAAGTAGAGAGACTGAATGAAAGATCAAGTTGTTAAAGGAAGGAAATAAGAGTTTACAGACATGTTAGACCTTTTGCTTCAATCCAACTATAAAAAGGAAAAATAAAAAAAATCCATGATATTAGAGCTTCAAACATGTATTCTCCAATTACTGGGAACTCAAGAAAGTAGTGGGAATTTTGGCTAAATCAGGAAACTGAGCTGGATACAAAATGGCCTGCTTATTACTTCCACATATTTCAGAAGGAGTAAAACAGGCCTCTTACCTTTCTCTCAGCTTTGAGCAACTCTTTTGGCTGCTAGGCACTATAATCAACAACATAGGCTTTTTCTGTTGTAGTCCATATTCTCTCTCCCAGCTAGTTATTTACTACCTCAACCTTGATCACGTTCCCACTTGGCCACATAATTCATATTTACTGAAGATATTGCTTTTGCTTGTTTGCTACTTCCTTTGAAGGCTGCTTAAGTTGTTCCCTGACTTGGTTAGGGATATTGAAGGAAATAATATAACATAAAATCCCCCAGTCTCTCCAGATGAGAGCATTCAAGCAGAAATGAACCATCAAACTGTTTACTAACTTTACTCAAGTGCCCAAAAATCCAGGCAGGCTAAGCATCACCAGAAGGACTTTCATTCAGTCTGAGCCATACTGCCTTTCACAGGGTGCATCTACACATGCAATTAATGTGAAGCAAGAAACTCCAGAGCAGTTCAAGCTGGAGTAAACTGGTTCTGGGTGCACCATCTACACCTGAGCCTGGGACAGCAGCAATTCGAGCTGTATTTTCTTATGGTGGAGTTAATTAGTTTCCTGCACCCTAATACTGGTACACGTGTAAACTGTGATGCTTAACTGTCAAGCTAATTAGTCTACTCCTCAGTAAAACATGTGTAGATGCACCTATAGGCACGAGATGCTGACTGTGCATTTGTTACTTGTATAAACAGTGCTTGTATAAACAAGTACTAAATGGCTGCTCAGTAACCTGAATTAATGTGCAGTAGCGCTGACAAACAGTTTTTTTTGTAATGCTACTGTGTAGTAGCCCCAAGACTTCTACACAGACGTTCACTTTTGATTCCAGAAATGCAGCCACATGCCTGCAGTGGCTCAGGCCAAAAGTTGGGGGGTGCTAGAGCATGCTTCCTTGTTTGGCTAAAGCAGGCAGCTTGGGCCAAGGCTAGCTTGTTCACCCTGCTAGGAGTGGTTTTCACTGGGATGCTGGCGGACTGAGAAGTAACTTGAATCTGAAGGGGATCTAGGATAGAAGTTCAATGAACTGATTAAACCTAAATCAGATAAGTCTGATACTACATTCATTCAGGTTTATCTTAATCCAGTTTTAGCCATTTTGAAATCAGTTTATGTGCATTGAACTTCTATTGTGTTTCAGATTTGAACTGGTTTCCATCACTTATACCAGTTTATGTGTAATTTCTGTTCCTAGCTTAGGAGACTGCTACCTGAGGTTTGTTCACCAGCACTACTTACCTATGGAAGCACTTTAGAGTGGAGGGAAGTTACCAGTTCTGAAAGCCTACAAAGTGAGGAAAGTGATGTATAAGCTCCACAGCCCAAGGTCTAGGACCTGAAGCTAGAATAAGCAGTAGACGTCATTTTGTGCAAGGCACAGAGCACACATACTGCAACAGATTAGCTCTGGAGAAAGATAAATTGGCACAGAGTCTCCCAGAGCACAAAGCTTGACCCCAGCAATGATTTCCATGATTTTGTCAAGTTAAGATCATTGGATAGGGCAAAATCTTAAAGCAGCTCCTGGTACATAGTGTTCATTTCAGGGCCGGCCAGCCACATGCATACATTGTGTGTGGGAGGATGTTCATCAGTCTCCAAGCAGCTGGAGATTAGGATAGTTGTCCCTCCTGCTTCTCTCTGTCTCTCTCTGTATTCTCCTGCCACTATAAGTTTTTCATATTATTTCCTCCTCTGGCTGGTTCCTGTTTCAGTGGAGGTGGCAAGTATTTATAAGGTTGTTGGGTGCATGCATGATGTTCGTACATCATATTTGTGAGACTATTAGATCCTCCTGTGGTAACTGTAACCTACCCCATGACTTAATCGCACATGTTAGGGATAACTTGTTTTGTTGCTTTGGCAAACAGTTACTTAAACAAGTTTGTTGTAAATCAGTAATTCTTGACACTAGAACAGTGTCTGTAGGAGCATTGAAGAGCAATAATAAAGTATAGCTTCATGCCCTCTTGCCATTGTGTGGCAGTGGTTGGCAGTAACACACACATATGTATTATGTGCTTTTGGGGACTAGCATCATGCACTAGGAAAAGTAGTAATTTTATTGGTGCTGGTGCTCATGTAATAAAAAATGTGTGCTGTCAGACATTGCTTAGGGCATAAACAAGGTTCCGCTATCCCTGTCTGTCATGCTGCTTGCTGGAATGTTTACCTGCCTTCATACATTTTTGCATTATAAATTTTTTTTCAAGAAAAGTTGTTGAACTTTTGCTCAACCCCAACTTGGAGGACCAGTGGCTTGCTTCTGGTCTGGTCCCTGCCCTTCTTCCAGGTATTAATACTCTTGTTGTCCCAGGTTTCGAGTCTACCCAGTGTATCCAGATGCAGCCCTCAGTAAAGAACAAGAACCACTTAGCCATTAACACGATAAATATAAAAATGAAAAATAATTATTTTTGTTTTGTTTTTGTTTTTAATAAAGCAGAAATAGTTTAACCAAATCTAAAGCCCTCCTCCATGGTTGGTGCTGGGGACCAATTGGTCCCTTGCTGTAGCATAGTTGAACAACTACACTGTAGCACTGGTCCACCATCTCAGGCACTTCTCTCTCTGTTGATAAAAGTGGCTGTGGAAATACTCTTGAGCTGTCACTGAACTATCCCAGGCTTCTTTTGCAATACCCTAACCTAAGGCTGGAGACTTCTCTTTTGTTTCAGGGGGAAAAAGCTTGACTGGCAGGTCTCTTGTATATTCCAACAGCTATAAGACCTGCTCCTATTCCCCTGGGACTAGACTCAGGTTGTTGGAGGGTATATGAAGAAGTAGGGGCTGGGAAGCCAACCTGATGTTGTTGTGAACTGTGGAAGACAAGATGGTGGGATTCCACAACACAACCCCTGTTCCTACCATGAAGGCATCTATGCCTGGTTGCCCTTTAACCATCACAAAAATGTCCCTATCTGAGTGGTATCAGAGCCTCCTAGAACTGCCAGGGTCTCCTTTTCCACCCCCATGAGTCTTTCCACATCACCTGTGATTTATTCTCCTGGAAGAGAGACAGGTTCCTGCTCCAACCCTCCTTTTCTTGCCCTGAACAATGAAATTAAGAATCAAAATGACCAGTACTGGACTCCCTGTTTCAGGCTGAAAAAGGTCAAAATGTGTCATTTTGACACTTGCAATGTGAGCCATACTGTTCTGATGCTTTTGACATATGTCAATGGTTTTGACAGAATTCACCAGTATTTCAGTCCTGTGAAAGCTTAAACATGTGTCTTCTTTCATATTTCCACATGTTGTTAAAAGGATAGAAATTTCATTTTTCAGACAACTACTATCCTGCTCTTACCAGGAAAAGGATTGTGGGGAAAAAAACAAAGCAAAACTATTTTTACACATCTTTAAAAAAAAAACAAGCAAACAAACAAAAAGAAATCCATGCAAGTAGCATTGTTTTACAAGTCTGGTGAACAGTTGTTTGACTAAAGGCTCATCAATCTCACGAATGACACCATGCAACACACAGTTGAGCTCTGACCCTGCTGCCTGTCCACATGCCATACGGCAGCACCCTCCTTTGGCACTTAAATCAGAGATATCATTTGACATAGCACAACACCACTGACTGATACATTTATGAGCTTAAAGCATGTGTGCCAAAACTATACCTTGCAATAACCCTGTAAACCTGAGTCACAAAGCATATGTCCCAAGAATAGACACATCATAGCATTTAAATGGAAAAAAAAGAAGTTGAAGTGGTTTAAATTATTGAAAATGAGTAAAAAATAATTCTTCTTTAGTTTTTACACAAGAAATTAAGCTAGAAAGAACACAGCTCTGTTTCATCTGCCCTGTGGCTTTTACCAGGATGAACCCACCCCATTCAGAAATGTTATGAGTCCCCAGATGCTCATCTGTTCCAGCCTTAAATTCTTTGATAATTGTATCTTGAACTACTTCCCTTGGCAGCCTGTTCTTTAACCCAGTAACCTTTTAAGTAGGAAAAAATATCTTGCTGACCTCCTATCTAAATCTCTCCTTTCTTAATTTTTTGTTCCTGTCCACTTTTTTTCTCTCTCTCAGTTTCTTGTTGACCCACAGTAGGGCTGTGTTGTGTAAATCATTATTAGTCATTGTTTTCTTCCTTTATTTGCATTGTTTTATTTACTCACTTAAGAAACATGGAGGGGGGGGGGAGGGAGTTGTTCTACTCATGGCGAAGACATTATATTTTAAGACATTCAGAACTGCTTGCCGTTTATATTTCGTTCCTCCTGTAATTTCATTTTCTCAACATGTCTTCATTGTGTTATCTGATATTCCAACTCTTGTTCCCATGTCTAAATCATGTATATAAATATTAGAGAACTGATCTCAGCATTGTTGCATGATGACTTCTTGCCAATGTTTAAAAAATCTCTATAACTCTTCCTCCCACTGCTTTTTATCCAGGTTTCCAGTTCAGAGGTGGAACTAGTCAGTTTTGTGCCATGAGCAAAGCCTGCTGGAGAGTGGGGTTCAGTCTTACCTGCCCAGCTGCTGCTGCCATGGCATGGTCTGCCAACCACCAGTGGTGGCTGCTGCTGCTGCCGCTGTTGCCCTGGCATGAACTCTCCAGGGAGTTGCTATTTTGGCACCCTCAAGTCAGTGCCCAGAGCTGTTGCCCAGCTTGCCCACCCCTAGTTGTATTACTGTTCTAGCCTGCTCATTTTTGCTTAGTTTTGTCATAGTCTTTTACCAAAGGTTTCATTAAAGGCTAAGTAAATAATTAACATACACTGCTTCTTCCTCTCTGTCTCTCTCTGGTGACTCAGATTTATTAGACATGATTTTCCTTCCTGGATTTCAGCCATTTCTCCTCATTGGAAGCACAGTCCAGTAGTTAGAGGAAAAGAAAGACACTAAAGCCTTTAGGTTCATTCCCAGTGCTTGTCAGATCAGGCATGAATTTATCTTTGCTTTGCCTCAGTGCTCCCCTCTGTATAGTGTGGTGGGAACTACATACCTAATGCAAAAGGTGATAGGAATGACAGTGGACAAAGACTAAAGGCTGGGCCTGGCTCCAGCCTAAGAAAAGGCCTCTAAACTGGAAAGTTACTAGAACAAATTAAAAAGCATTCAATTTGTGAACATCTGGAGGAGAAAGCAGTGATCACTAGCAACCAAAACAGCTTTAAGAGCAAATTATACCAATTCAGGTTTATTCTTTCCTTGATTAGATAATTTATTTGGTGGATGAGGTGAATTTAGTGGGATATATGCTTGGACTTCAGTAAAGCTTTTGACACAGTTCCACATGACATCCTTGTAAGTAAACTGGAGAAATGGGTGATAGAATTACCATTAGGTGGATACATAAATAGTTGAGTAAACACAAGCAAACTGTCCATGGATCGGTATCACGAAGTCTCAAATGGGGCTTCATATGGTTCTGTTCTGGGTCTGAGGCAGTTTAATAGTTCATTAATAATTTGATTGCTTGGATATTTTACTGATAACATTGCAGATGACACAAAACTGGGATGTTTACAAAAAATAGAAGACAGGATAAGAATTCAAAAGGATCTTGATAAACTAAACAACTGGGGCTATACAAAATGAAATTCAGCAAAGAGAAATGTAAAGTGATACACCTAGGAAAGAAAAGACAAATGCACAAATACAGAATAGGGGAGAACTGGGCAGCCACTGCTGGAACATACCTGAGTGTTATGGTAGATCACCACCTCAGCATGAGTCAGGAGTGGAAATGCAATTTGTGGGTGTTTTTACAGAAGTAGTATATGCAAAACATGATGGGGTAGTGCCATGCTACTTGACATTGAATAGACCTCAGAAGGAATATGGTGCTTCGTTCTTACCACTGCATTTTAAAGAGGATGTAGAGAAACTGGAGAAGATCTAGAAGTGAGTGATAATGATGAAGAAGTTAAAAAGCAAGATGTATGGAGAAAGGTGAGAGAACTACTTACATTTAATCTGGGGAAAAAGAGATTACAGGGTGATGTGATAGCACTTTTCAAATATTTGAAATGCTGCCATAAAGATGAGGAAGAACAATTGTTCACCCTTGCCATGAAAGGGAGGATAGGATATAGGATACAATGGGTTTAAACTGCCAGAAAGCAGTATAGATTACATGTCAAAAAAACTTTGCAATTGTAAAACTGGCAGGACAAGAGGACAAGATTCCCAGGAAAGTTGTAAAATCTCCTTTGCTTTTAGGAGGGCATATAGGTGTTTTGCTAGGATGGTTTAGGGATAGCAAATCCTTCATCTGTGTAGGGGGTTGGATGGGAAGACCCTCATGGTTCCCTCAAACCTTATGAATTATGATCCACAAGTGCTTATAAAATGTGATTTGCAATAAATCTCTCTATTATTTGTGAGACTCTGTTGTATAGGAGACTAGAACATAGCCTCCAATCTTATAAACAAATAATCTTTTCCAAAACCAAAACCTAAACCCTGCTAAATAAAAGGAAGCCAAAGAAACTCATATTACAATTCAAAACAAAACAAACAATCATTAAACATGTCAAGGCATAAAACACAAGAATCAGCATAAGCATTCTCCCTCTCTGCTCCCCCCAGCCAAAAATCCATATACAGCACATGAAATCACAGTATTAACCCCCTAAGTATTAAACCTCTGACTTGATCTTTCAGGATTTATGCATAATTTTTTTAAATGGCATCACTTATCTCTTTTTTCTACCCCATCTCCAGCATTTTTCTGCTTCTGTCCCTCATGCCATGGATGACTGTCCTACTTGGCTACTACTCCCTAGGCTGGAGGAGCTTTCATTCACCTTCTTGGTTTACACATGAGCCTGAAGAGTCCTGCCACTTCATCCATGACCACCCTGCCTAAGTAATGTGACCCATTATTTCCTTGAAGCTAAAAGAGTGCTTCTCCCTGTTCCACTTGCCCCTTTGTTTAGTCCAGGGGCCTTTCTCCCTCCTGCTCTACTTCTTTTTATCTCCTTTTTTATTATGGATCCTTTTGACTATGCAGAGAATGGGGAAGCAGGTGCTCACTCTGTAAGTGTGCTGACTGCCACACGTAAGTCCGAATACAAACTCACTCAATAGAGTGTTAAGTACAGGTGTGTGCCCTCCTGCCAGTCAGTTGGGTTTGTCTCCTGTTGCTGCCTGCTCTTGTGCTCGAAAAGCAGTCAGTTAAGGCTTTTATTTCTACAAAAAGATGGCTGCTCTGTTGTTCCCTGTCTAATCTCTCTAGAACAAACAAATCCTCACAATCCACAACACTGGCAACCAGGAAAAGAGCCCAGTGAACAAGATACTTCCACTGTTTCATTTTGAACTGTAAGCGCCACTCAGGGAGCCCAGGCCAAGATTTTCTTTCATGATGTGGTCAATGCAGCTACTCTCCATGATAGTGACCTTGGGCCTCATAGAAGAGTTAGATGTGGCCAGGCTGTTGTCCTGGGACTCCTATCCTGACCAGCTCAACCTCTGTCTAGAAGCCAACCAGATTTCTGAGACTAACCAGAAATATTCCATGCTACTATCATTGGCTCACAAGCTTTTGACATTGTTCACTCACTCATCTCCGTGGCCAAACCCTGTGATAAGTCATACAACAAAATCCTTACGTGGCTAAAAAAAAAAAAATCACTTTCCACTGACTCCAGCTGAACAATGAGACAGTTCCAATTCAACCAATACAATCAGTTGCCAGATGCAGGGATTGCAGCTTACACAACTGACTGAGAACTGTAATTTTGATTATAAATCTTGAGTCTCTACTGAGAGTGCATGCAGGGTTTCTCATAAAGCTCTACAATGCAGACTCCTTGTAAAATAAAAGTTAATATTTGCCATTGCTCAAGAAGAATTATTTACTCATTTGCCTACATCTCTCTATTCAAAGAGATCAAAGCATCATCTGTGAAAATGACACTGAGAGTCACCACAGGCAATCCAAAAGGAATTATCCAAAGACATGACTGGTGCGCCTTTCCCCACAAAAAAATTAATCTTTCCCCTGGGAAGCTACTATAGCTGCGCTGGAGGTGACACAGGTGTGACACATTTCCATGATGCTGACTGCCATCTTTGCAAGTGCAAGGGTTGCATAGAATATCTGTGTCATCAGAAGTTCAAACCATCCAGAAAGAAATCAGACGACAAGTAGGATGCATCTCCAGATGCCACAAATACTGGTGTAGGTCTGAATGGAGTTTCAGTTTGTGGAATGCTTACACTTGTCTGCATTCCCAGGTTTGTCAACAGTGTAGAAACACCACCCCTACAGAAAAAGGAAACCTGCACTACCAGTGATGCTCCTAAGTATTCCTCAAGTCATGGAGGTAGACTCAGGTTATGAGTTTACCTTAATATCATAAAAGACATGTGAACTGTGATGGCCTCAAAATCCTCCACCTATTGTCCATGTGAAGCAAGATTTGTTGACTACAATAAACAAACAGTTGACTTGAAAGAAGAATGTTACATCGATGTCCACTATACAAAGAACTGAGCTTGCTAGCCACTGGGCATCAAGTTAACAGGAGTGTACAGCATTGCAATGGACACCAATCAAGCTATCATCAAGAAATTCAACAAAGTTTTTGAAGCAGGACTAGGTACATAGACCCACCTATTTAATTTACATTGGATCTGACTGTGGCATCTGTTCAAATGAAGCCTCATCCTGTTGCATTCACCTTTCCTCCAAAGACTGATGTAGAAATTGAGAGCCTCATAGAGCAAGGTATAGTAGAAGTGGTCATCAGTCCATCACAGTCTACTCCCATTGTTCCCATCACCCCCTATCAGACAAATCTGGTAGCAGGGTTGAAGTCTTGGACTTCAAAAATGCAAATTTCAAGAAGCTCAGGTCACTCGCAGGGCAAGTGCTGCGGGACCAGGGACCAAAGGCAAAAGGTGTGCATGAAGAGTGGTTGTTCCTTAAGGACATGATCCTTGAAGCACAAAGGAAGTCCATTCCCATGCACAGAAAAGATAGCAGAAGGGTTGGGAAGCCCTCTTAGCTAAACAGGGAAATCATGGTCCTCTTAAGAAAGAAGAAAGAGTCATACAAACAACGGAAGCTGGGGACAGGCCCCAAGGAGAACTATACAACAACAGCCTGCACTTGTAGGGAACAAATCAGAAAGGCCAAGGTGGTGACTGAACTTAGATTAGCAACAGGAATCAAGGACAAGACATCCTTCCTTAGGTATGTAGGAAACAGGAGGAAAATAAATGGGAGTGTGGGACCATTGCTCATCAACTCAGGACAGCTGGTTACTGACACTCAGGAGAAAACTGAACTCCTCAATGACTACTTTACCTCAGTATTTCACCAGGCCAAGGGAAAAATCATGCCAGATAGGGCACAGAATAAGCAGGACAGGAATGACTGCCTTCCTACTGTTGCCGTAGAACTGGTATGCGATCAATTAAGGAAATTACATACATATAAATCAGCAGGACTGGGTGAACTCCATCCAAGAGTGCTGAAGGAGCTGGGCGAAGTCATCATGGAGCCCCTGGCAAAACTGTTCAAAACTCGTAGTGCTCCGGAGAGGTCTCTGAGGACTGGAAGAGGGCCAATGTTATGCCCATCTTCAAGAAGGGGAGGAGGGAGGACCTGGGTAACTATAGGCCAATTAGCCTAACTTCTATCCCAGGGAAAATCCTGGAAAAATTCATTAAGGAGTCTATGTGCAATAGGCTTGAAGAAGGTAGGATTCTGAATGACAGTCAGCATGGCTTTGTCGCGGGCACGTCTTGCATCACCAACCACATCTCCTTTTACAATTAGATAACTCACCACCTGGACGTGAGAGAGCAGGTTGACATTGTATACCTTGACTTCCAAAAAGCCTCTGATCTGGTATCCCACGATGTTCTCATGACAAAATTGGAGGATTGTGGGCTTAACTGTGAGACAGTTAGGTGGGTACAAAGCTGGCTGTGGGGTAGGACCCAGAGAGTTCTAATGAATGGATTTGACCAGCACCATGAACGACAGGGACCTGGGGGTAATAACAGATCACAGTATGAATATGAGCTGGCAGTGCAACGCCGTTGCCAGCAGGGCAAATAATACTCTGGCATGCATCAATCAATGTATGTCCCGCAAAACCAAGGAAGTGATTCTTCCACTTTACTTGGCATTGGTGAGACCCCAACTGGAGTACTGAGTCCAGTTCTGGGTGCCACACTTCAACAGGGACATGGTAAACTTGAGAGAGTCCAGAGAGGGACCACCCGTATGATTAGAAACTTGCACAGCAAGCCATACAAGGAAAGGCTGAGAGACCTGGGGCTCCTCAGCCTGAAAAAGAGAGGCTGAGAGGGGACTTGGTAGCAGCTTGCCGGTACATCAGGGGACTACATCAAGGGCCCAAAATTACTGGAGTAATGGACACAAACTCCTGGAAGACCATTTCAGCCTCAACATTAGGAAAAACTTCTTCACAGTTAGTGTCCAGACTGTGGAATAAGCTCCCTCCAGCGGTCATACAATCACCTACCCTGGAAATCTTCAGGAGACTAGACAATCACCTTTCTAGGGTTGCCTGACCCTAGCTGTCTTTCCTGCCTGGTGCAGGAGGCTGGACCTGATAATCTTCTGAGGTCCCTTCCAGCCTTACCAGCTATGAATCATGAAGCCAAATAGTGATTTTTGAAAATGTACTGTTTGCAACTGCACAACAAACAAAGCACTACAGGAATATCCATATAAGATTGCAGCTGTAAAACAGCTCTTGTTACTCTTGTGAGGAAAAAGCTCTGCTAAAGTGGACTTGGCACAAGCTTATTATCCTTCTAAATGATGAAGGTGTGAGTGCTGTGGTGCTTGACATTTTGGCTCTGCAGGCAATATGAATGGCATGGGACCAGTCTCTGGACCAGATCAGACCCTGTGTGCTGCAATCAGGTCTTGGGGCCCTGTACTGCCTCTGCCTGGTCCTACATGCTGGAAGTGGGGCCCTAGTTTCCAGGCCCCATATGTTGCTGCCATTATCCCCAACCTGCCCTATGCCACCTCTGTCCAGCTTCACAGATTGGGATCAGAGCCCTTGCACCCTGTGCTGCTTCCCTTACCTGATGTGCCACCAGCCAGCCCCACATAGTGAGGGATCAGACCTCTCACTATCCTGCAAGCCTGATCTAGCAGCAGGTGCACAGCCCATGGGGCACCTCACAGGCATGTGGGGAGCCCCATAGACCAGATGACCTGGTAGGGGGCCAGATCTGGCCTGTGTACCAGGGGTTGAGCATAGATAATCTTTACCCACCAAAGATTCCAAACCAAGTGCTTACAATTTGGAGTCAGCACTGCATTGGGATTTTTCCAAAGTTTATAGAAGACTTACTTGTAGGTCTAAAGTGAGTTGTGCCATATTTTGACAATGTTCTTATCAAAGCAGAGTCCATGCAATAACTAGCTGCTTGGCTGCAAGTAGTACTGTGCCACACCACCAACCCCCGCCTAAAACTCAAAGAGAGAGAAGCTTGTTTTGGGGAAAATCAATACTGAGTTCCTGGGATTTTGACTTAATGCAAATGAAATTCACCCAGTGTATGCAAAAGTAGAAGCAATTTGTGTAGATCCAAAACTCAAGAATAATTAGGAACTACAAGAGTTCCTGGATTTACTTAAATGCTACTATTCCTTATTAAAGGACAAGACCACAGTTGCTGAGCCTTTAAATTGTCTATTGGACAAGGGCACAATATGAAAATGGACTGTCACAACGAGGCCTTCAGTGATATGAAGCAATTATTGTCATCCAACAGCAGGCTAGTCTCTTATGACACTTAGAAGCCACTTCTACTTTTTGTAATGCTTCACTATATGGAATTTGGGCTGTCTGGAGTCATCAGCAAAATGATGAATGCAAAACTCCAATTGCCTGTAACTCCTAAACTGAGAGTACAACTGGGAGGAATTATGCCCAAATCAACAAGGAAGCTCTTGCAATAATAATTTCTGGGTTAAAAAAATTACATGACTACTTATATGGATGTAAATTCATGATTGTGACATACTGCAAGCCACTATTTGAATTGTTTGCCAGGAACAGATCTAGACCTCAAAACATTTTGCCACATCTGTTCCCTTGGTCCTTATTCCTCAATGCATTCAACTGTAAAATGTGATGCCTCCCTGATATTGAATAACCAATGCAGATGTGTTGATCCAGTTGCCCTTATCTTATTCTGAATTCACTGTTCCTCCAGTGTCTGAAGTTCTAATGCTAGAATTAGCTCCTAATCCTCCAGTGCTAGCCAAGCTACTGAACCAGGCCTGAAAGGGGTGGCTCAGGGCAAAGTTAGAAGACAAATTCAAGCTCTTTGTTTCATACCAATATAAACTTTCTGCCAACACGGGATGTCTGCTATGGGATAGCAGAGATGTTATCTCCAACTTATCAGACACCAGTCCTTGGTGCTGTCTATGTTGGGCAACTGGGAATTGTTTGCATGAAAGTGCTTGCCCGAAGTTACATCTGGCCAAAGATTAAGTAACCACTAAAGAAGTGAAAACTTGCTCTACGCTTACTAATGCTTCAGTCCATCTGTAGGGTAGATTCATAGGAAACTAAGGCTGGAAAGGACCTCACAAAGTCATCTAGGCCAGCCCCCTGCTCAAAGTAGGACTGTCTTTGACTAAACCATCCCAGTCAAGTGTCTCTCCCACCTGTTTTTGTATATTTCCAAGCCTGGAGATTCCACAGCTTCTCTAGTTAGCCTGTTCCAATGCTCGGCCTGTTTCTGTGGATACAACCCAATATGCTTTTTGCAACAAGACCACACCATTGGCTCATATTCACCTTATTAACTAGTGTAAACTCCAGGTCCTTCTCTGCAATACTGTAGTCTAGCCAGTCATTCCCCAGTCTGTCTTTATACATGCAGTTATTCTGTTCAAAGTACAGGAATTAGCACCTGTCCTTGTTGAATCTCATCTGATTGATTGCAAAACCATTTTTCCAGTCTATCCAGATTGTTCTGGATGTTATTCTTGCCCTCCAGAGTGTCTACAACTCCACCCAACTTAATGTCATCCATAAATTTGCTAATCATACACTCCATCTCTTCATCCAAATCAATAATGAAGAGTTGGCCAGTGCTGGACCAAAGATAGACTCCTGGGGAGCCCTATTTGATACCTCCTCCCAACTAGATATGGAACCATTGATGACTACAGGATCGCTCCTTGATTACAGGAAGTGACATCATCATGTCTGCATACAGATTTTTCTGATCCTTTCCAAGGCTATGATATTCTTCACTGTTGTTGATTCCTTTTCCAGATAGCTTGAATTTGTTTCAGTTGTATCAATGATATCACGCATTATAATCCAAGTTTTATGAAAGCTGTGATCATGGTCTTTCAGATACTCATAATGGTGCCCAATTCACTTCTGAAGAATTCAAAAAGTTCATGGAAAGAAATCTTGTCTTTCACATCATATCTGCATCATTCCATCCATCTCCCAATGGCAATATTGAGTGGATGATCCAAATAACTAAAAAAGGTTTAAAGTAGATCATTGGTGGTGATTGGAATCTATGATTTGTTAATGTTTTACTTCAACAGCATGCAACTTCATGGACACCCACAGGTTAAAGCCCTGCAGAACTGACTAAAGACTTGTTTGGACTGGCTCCACCTACACCTGGTAGCCAAGATCTCAGTCAGACAGAAATCTAATTCTCTGTGAGTGGACCTTCAAACCACATGATCCTGTGAACATCCAAAACTGAAGATGGGCCATAGTTGCAACAGTCCTTGAAATTAAAGTACCAGCATCATACAAGGACAGGTTGAATTCCAGATAATGTGCCAACTACTGAACCAAAAGACATATTGTTAATAACATGAGCAGGACTGGTTCTCACAAGTCCATCAACTGTTGTTCTAGACCCATCAAATCCAAACTCAGGAAGAGTTAAAGCAGTCTGTTGCCCTCTCCAGAAATATGACTTCAACCCCTGAATTAGGTCAGCTGAGGTGACTCACACTCCAGCCCAAGTGCTTAAAGGACTATATTACCTAGGGATAAGAGTTATATACTGTGTTAGGTATATGTGTTATGCACTCCCACCAGTAGGTGGGACTATTCTGTTTTTTGCTCTTGCTGTTTCTGCTTGCTGCTATGTTTGAAGAGCACTCAGTTACACCAGTGATTCTCAATTGGGATAATGTGAGTAGGGTTGCCAACTGTCCATAAATTTACAGGCAGTCCATTAAGAAAAAGGCTAAAAATGTGTGTCTGTAACATCCACAATAAATGGACCTGTCCATAAAAACCTAAGAAACCCTGGGGATTGATTGAAGATCCCTTATAGGAATGAGGCTGGATGCAGGTGTTCAGGGACAGAGGGAGCAAAGCAGCATCACCTTATATCAGAATGAGGGAGCAATCCATTACCCTGAGTGAGCCCTCCATCAGGGCTCTTTGGCCCATAGGAAACTCTGTGGGTCTTACTGTTGGCTGGTATATGTGGTTGAGCCCCCAAATAGCAGCCCTGGGGGAGTCTCCCTTCCCAACAGATAAGGCAAGATGGTAGCTCCCCTGGGTTGGTTTGCAAGTGACTGAGACTATGAATTATTTGGGTTTAACTTAATGTTCAATGGCTAAGGTTTTTTCTAAGGTTGTGTGTTTGTCAATTTTTTTTCCTGTAATAACCTCAATTTCAGTTCATAGATTTCATAGACATTAGGGCTGGAAGGGACCTTGTAAGATCATCAGGTCCAGCCCCCTGCCCAAGGGGCAGGAAGTCAGCTAGGGTCAAAGGATCCCAGCAAGATAAATGTCCAACTGTTTCTTGAAAGTGTCTAGAGTAGGTCTTTGCACCACCTCTGTGGGAAGTCTGCTCTAGGCCTTGGGGGCTTGGACAGTAAAGAAGTTTTTCCTTATGTCCAGCCTAAAATGGTCTTACAGGAGTTTGTGACCATTGCACCTTGTCATCCCCTGGGGTGCTCTGGTGAATAGGTGTTCCCTCAGATCCTAATGCACACTGCTTATGTATTTATAGGCTGCCACCAAGTCACCCCTGAACCTGTGCTTCTCCAGGCTGAAGAGTCCCATAGCTCACAGCCTGTCTTCATAAGGCCTGTTCTCTTGCCCTCTGATCATGTACATGGCTCTCCTCTGGACTCTATCAAGCTTCTCCACATTCTTCCTAAATTGTGGAGCCTAGAATTGGATGCAGTACTCCAGCGCGGCCTCACCAAGGCTGAGTAAAGCAGGAGGATGACATCCTGGGTCTTGCTTGAGATGCATCGGTAGATGCAAGCCAGAGTTTTGTTCACTTTGCCAGCTGCGGTATTGCATTGGTGGCTCATATTCATCTAGTGGTCACTCATGACCCCCAAGTCTCTTTTGGTCATGGTGCTAGCAAGTGTAGTATTGCCAAGCCTATAAGTGTGATGTGGGTTTTTATGCCCAAGGCGGAGCACCTTGCATTTCTCCATATAGAATGCCATCAGGTTTTCATCTGCCCACCTTGCAAGCCTATCGATGTCAGCCTGGATCCACCAGTCTGTCCTCAAGTGTGGACACTCTTACCCAAACGTTGGTGTTGTCATCGAACTTGGCCAGTCCACTTTTGACACCAGTGTCCAGATCATTTATGAAGACATTAAAGAGTACAGATCCAAGAACGGAGCCTTGGAGGATGCCACTAGTCACCGAGTGCCATGTTGATTGTGAGTAGGGAAGTTTGTTCATAGTTTCATAGTTTCATAGTTTCATAGTTTCAGGGTCGGAAGGGACCTAATAGATCTTCTAGCCCGACCCCCCGCCAGGGCGGGAGAACAACCCAAAAAACACAAACAAAACCACTCACCCTAAAAACAAAAACGGGACTCAAATGAGTCCAGCCAGGTAATCAGCATGTGCATGCTGGTTTTGTCATTTGGATATTTGCATTGTAGGTATTTGCACAAGTGAATATTAAATTTGGTGGCATCACTTCTATAAGTTTGGTCAGACTTTCAGGTAACTACATGTAACCACATATAAAAAGTTACTTGTATGTAGTATACTATAGTTACTTTTTCTTCCTGTACATTACCTCTTCACTTAAAGCCATGTTCCTTATTCTGGCATGCCTGTGGGTATCAGGGGGGGGGGTGGGACTTTATGTCAAGGAGCACTACACATCCTCTGCCAGCAGTATGGGGTCAGGGGAAGGGCGAGCTGAAGTGCTCTGGGTCAAGATCCAGGGGGGGCAAGGCGAGAGGGATTTGACGGTGGGGGTCTATTACAGACCCCCCAATCAGGAGGAGGAGCTGGACAGGGAATTTTCAGGCCAGCTTGCGGAGACACTAAAAGCAAGGGATGTAGTTGTCATGGGCGATTTTAATTACCCGGACATCTGCTGGGAGGAGCAGTCAGCCGGGACGGACCGCTCCAGGAGGTTCTTGGCCGAGTTGCAGGACCTCCACTTGATTCAGGAGGTGCACAGTCCCACCAGAGGAGATGCTCTGCTGGACCTGGTCCTGGCCGCAGGCGACGACCTGGTAAGAGGCCTCCAGGTTCTTGACCACCTGGGCAATAGTGATCATCGCGTGCTGGAATTCACCATCCAGCGTAGAGTGTCAAGGGCCCGCAGCAAGGTGGTGGCCCTAGACTTCAGGAGGGCCAACTTCAGTGAGATGAGGAGATTAGTGGGAGAGGAACTGGGGTCCTTGAGGGCAGAGGAACTCAGCGTCCAAGAGGAGTGGTCGTTCCTTAAGGAAACGATACTCGGGGCCCAAGGGGTGTCCATCCCGACAAGAAGCAAGGCGGGCAGGAGTGTCCAAAAGCCCCCCTGGCTCACCAAGGGTGTCCGGGAATGCCTGCTTGCCAAAAGGGTGGCGTACGCCCGGTGGAAGGGGGGTGTAATCTCCAAAGAGGAGTATACCTCCTCTGCTCGGGCCTGCAGGCGGGCTGTTAGGAAGGCCAAGGCGGAGATAGAGCTCGGATTAGCGTCCAGGATTAAGGATAACAAAAAGTCCTTTTTCAAATATATTGGGAGGATGAAGAAGGCGCCGGGTAATGTGGGGCCCCTGCAGGATATGCGGGGCAATCTGGTGGTTGCGTCAGAGGATAAAGCGGACCTCTTTAACCAATTCTTCACCTCCGTTTTCTTGTGCAGGGACCGGGACTTCCCTGCTGTGATAGAAGCCGGACGCGAGGGGATCGCCTTCAGACCTCAGGTTGGGGAGGACCGGGTTAGAGAGCTTCTGGAGGGGCTGGACGCGTTCAAGTCAGCGGGTCCGGATGCTCTCCACCCCAGGGTGCTGAGGGAGCTGGCTGGGGTTATTGCAGGGCCCCTGGCACGGCTCTACGAGCGATCGTGGTGCTTGGGCCAGGTGCCAGACGATTGGAAGGTAGCTAATGTGGTCCCCATCTTCAAAAAAGGGAAAAGGGAGGACCCGGGCAATTATAGGCCCGTCAGTCTTACCTCAATCCTGGGGAAGCTCTTTGAGAAGATCATCAAGGAGCACATTTGTGATGGGCCGGCATCCGAGATGATGCTCAGGGGCAATCAGCATGGATTTATTAGGGGGAGATCATGTCAGACCAACCTGATTGCCTTTTATGATCAGGTCACAAAGGCCATGGATGCAGGTGTCGCGGTGGATGTAGTCTTTCTGGACTTCAGCAAGGCCTTTGACACCGTCTCTCACCCCATCCTAATTAATAAACTAGGCGACTGTGGCATAGATGCCTACACGGTCAGATGGATTGCAGATTGGCTGAAGGGTCGCACTCAGAGGGTGGTGGTGGATGGATCATATTCGACTTGGGGGGAGGTGGGTAGTGGAGTCCCTCAGGGCTCGGTCCTGGGCCCTGCGCTGTTCAATGTCTTCCTCAGCGATCTTGATGTTGGGGGGGAGAGCAACCTGTTTAAATTCGCTGATGACACCAAAATTTGGGGGGAGGTGAGCACGCTAGCAGGGAGAGAGAGATTGCAGAAGGATCTGGATAGGTTACAGGGGTGGGCAGACAGGAACAGGATGCGTTTCAATACGGACAAGTGCAGGGTGCTGCACTTGGGTAGTAGGAACCAGCAGCACACTTATACGATGGGGAGCTCCCTACTTGAGAGCACGGAGGCGGAAAGGGATCTTGGTGTCATTATTGACTCCAAGATGAACATGGGCCGACAATGCGAGGTCATGGTTGGCAGGGCTAACCGGACCTTGTCGTGCATCCACAGGTGCATCTCGAGTAGAGCCAGGGAGGTGATCCTCCCCCTCTATGCGACGCTGGTCAGGCCGCAGCTGGAGTATTGTGTCCAGTTCTGTGCGCCCCATTTCAGGAGGGATGTGGACAACATGGAGAGGGTCCAGAGGAGGGCCACCCGCATGATCCGGGGACAACAGGGCAGACCCTACAGTGAGAGACTGCGGGACTTGAACCTATTCAGCCTCCACAAGAGAAGGCTGAGGCGGGACCTGGTTCACTTTAGAACACCCAGTTAAAACTTATATTCCCAGGTTTCTGGGTGGGACCTTATCCCTAAATTTGAACCTGGCCCTTCTTACTGGGTGTCTCTACACATGCATTTGAGCCAAGTTCAGTTTACTTGGGAATAACTGTGCCTGGGCAGGCACCTACACATGCAGGGACATGGCAGCAGATTTGCTGCTCCTAGCAGTAAACTGCTCCCATTCCCTGCAGCCCTGCAATGGGCCCCTGCTGCCAGCAGGGGGGGCTCCAGTCTCTTGGCTGGAACCAGCAGCTGTCTTGAAAATCCAGCCTCACTCCTAGTTCCCTGGTCAGCCACTTCCCTGGCCAGGAGCAGTGTGCATAATGAAGGGGCAGAATGAAGAAGCTGTCTTGACGCTACCTCTGCCTCCCTGCACCATGGTTACTCCAGCCCCTGCCCCTGGCAGCAATGCCTAGTGCCCTGAGCTCCTGCTGGCTGGCCCTGCTGATCCACCACAAAAACTGTTGGTGGGCTCATGGCTCTCTGGGCCCTACTGGCTCCCCCACATGCAGCGACTGGCTGCGCCACACTGACCCAGGCTGCTGCCACTGTGTAGCTGCCACCTGGACCCTATCCTGCTGGCCAGACCCCAGCAGGGTTGCTGCCAATGGGCTGCTGGATGCCACCACTGGGGCTACCCTTGCCCTCCTGGGCCTTTAGCCCTACCACCTCTAGGCCTACTGGGCCAGCCAAAACTAGTGGCTGCACATCATCCAGCAGACCTGGAACTATGAGTAGTGGCTGGAGGTGTTCAGGATGACCCAGGCCACCTGGACCTCCTGAAGCAGCTCTGCCCACACCTGGAGTGGCAGGACACTGCTATGCAGCCTCCCCTCCCTGCGAACACCAGGCAGCCCTCACCCTGCTGAAGCTGGCCACACCTGTCAGCCTCCACTATGTGGGCCATCTCTTTGGCATGGGCAAGGCCACTGCCAGGGAGGCTGTCCTAGAGGTGTGTAGCACCCTTTAGGACATGCTGGGACACACCATGCTCTGTGTGCATGACCCTCTAGTGATGGTGGCAGGGTTCCCTCACCTGGGATTCCCTCAGTGCATCAGGGCCCTGGACAGGTCCCACATCCCCATCACCTGTGCACCCCATGGCAACCGCCCCCACTACAGATGGAGTTCACTCTATTGTGTTCCAGGTCATTGTTGACAACTGTGATGCCTTCAGCAATGTGAGTGCTAGCTGGGTGGGCAGGGTTCATGATGCCTGCTTGTTTCAGAACTCCACCCTGTCAGCCATGGTGCAGAGCGAGCACTTCACACCAGGGATGCTGGACCTACAGCTGGGTGCTGTGGTAGTCCCACCGCTCCTCATTAGGGACCCCTCCTACCAGCTCTTTTCCTGGCTCATACAGCCCTACATCAGCCAACTGGAACCCCACCAGGGCCCACTTTAACTGGTGACTGGGCCGGACCTGCATCCTGATGGAGTGTGCCTTTGGGTGCTTCAAGGGATGCTGGTGCATCCTCACCACCTGCCTTGAGTTCACTAAGGACAACATCCCCTGGGTCATTGTCACAGCCTGCATGCTACATAACATCTGTGAGGCCTGGGGGGAGCTGTATTGTGAGGCCTGGGTGGAAGAGGCATGGTGCAAGGAGGACCCTGGGCAGCAGAAGCACCAGCTACAGGGGTAGCAATAGCAGTGGGCCCCCCCACCAAGGCTCTAGGTGAGCTGCATACTCACTGGGGGGGGCAGGGCACCAGGTGCAAGAGGTGCTGGCCGACCACCTCCTCCTGCATTCCCTGCTGTACCCCACCTGGACAGCTGCCCATGGACCCTCCCCCCCCATCCACCCCCAGCACCACTCTCACTGCAGACATGTCTCAGAACAACATTTTTTACTCCCCTCACATCAAGTAGACCCTCCCTTGCCCTCCCTCCCCAGCAAACAGATCTCCTCCATCCCCAACAAAGAGATCCCTCTCCCCATTTCTACCCAGCAACAGAGCCCCTCAATCACCCACACCGCATACCAACAATACAACACCCTCTTCCCCGTGCAAACTATTTACAATGTGGTGGTTTGTTTGGGTGCCCTCCAGGGCTGAGCGGCTATTGGGTGGGGGCACCTAGGGGGGGGAGCCTGAGGACAGGCAGCCGGCACCCCAGCCTGTAGCTGTTCCCCCAGGGGTGTGCATGCTGGGTGGGGGTCAACCAGGGGGGATGGTGGTCACTGGTCCCCTGGTGCAGGTAGCTCCTCCTCTAATAGCCAGTGTCCAGGGTCAGCATGACTGACGTGCAGTTCTGGGTCCACTGCAAGCAGCTCTGGCTCCACATCTGCATGGAGATGGGGTGACCAGCAGGTCTGGGGGTGGGGGGACTGGGTGGTGCACGGCCAGGGCAAGGGCTTCTGGTCCATAGAGACAGCACTGGACATCCACCCAAGCCCACAAGGAGGCCTGCTGGGTGGCTGCCAGGGGCCAGGCAATGTGCAGGGCAGTGGGCCACACAAAGGTGACCACCAGGACAGGACAGTGTCTAGCACACAGCAGTTGTCCTCTGTGACCTCCACTAACCTGGCCACAAGCACACTGTGCTCCTGCAAGGCCTCCATGTGCTCATGCTTCAGCACCAGGAGCTATGCCCAGAATTCATGGTCTACCAAATTGTACGTATCCTCACAGGTGACGTCCTCCACCTGCCAGACCCACACATCCACCAGATGGTCCTCCACAGCTGTTCCAAGCCAGCCCAAGAAGAGAGTGCAATCCTGGGTTCTGCATGCCAGGCAATGGTGCCGGGGTTCTGGCAGGCTGGCGCAGCTGGCCTGCGGTCTGCACAGGGGGGCAGAGTGGCCTGATGTGGCCTCAGACTCCCTGCTGTTGTGACCCAGGGTTCACTGTGCCTGCAGGCTTTTAAGGGCCTGGGGCTAAGGCAGGCATAGACCTAGCCAAGCCCTAGAGCCCTGGGGCAAACCTCAGGTTGGCCTCCTAGTGGTGGGGCTGACCAGGAGCAAATTTTCTCCTGGTTGGTGTCTACACATGCATTACAGCACAGTAACTACTTGCAAATAATTTTTCTACTTACAGTTTCAGATAGCAAATTTACTCATGAATAGCATGTTCCAGGGGACAGAGAATGTGCACACATTTGCACTGTAGTGTCTGGTCCTGAAATCTTTTTGGACCAAAATTTCTAAAAGTATGCATCCCAACCCTCCATGCCCAACAATTTAAACTATTCAATCTGTACATTTGCCATAGTGTGCAACATTATAAAGACAGGTGTTCCCTGAACTGGTGCTGTTGAAATTCATATGCTCATAGACATTTTGAAGATGGGTGTGTGTGGGTAGCTGTTTTTTAACCCTTAATTTAGTTTCTTGTATCATTCTTATTCCCCTTGGAATAACCTTATTTAGTTTGTGATATTTACTTTCCTATTACTAAGGGCAGGGCAGAAAACAAATATTATTTTAATGGAGAATCTTCCAAAAAGCACCTCTTCCAGAGGTGCATTACATTTCCTGTGAACCTTTGCATGTGTCCCATTTTCCTACTGGACAGGTGGTGGATTACAAATGGAACTCTCCTCCTTGCCCCCCTTTGTAATTTTGTGAAGGGGGAATGGTTCTCTTCTGGTGGGATTTGCTCGTTGGGCCCCCACCACTGCACTGTGCTCTCCACAGGTGCAGAAGCTGCTTGCCCAGAACTTCTGCCAAATTCAACAAGGTTCTATGTGTGGGCTCAGGGTCACCTTATGCAAATCCTTTTTAGAAGGGACCTTTCCAAAACCTATGAGGAGCTGCTTGCTGTTGAACTTACTCCCTAAGCCCTCTTCACAGACTGCCACCTTGACAGGGTGGAGATGCTTACATGCACTGATAATGACCCTATAAGCAACACTGTCAGGAGTCTTGTACTCCTGGTAGGATCACCCATGGAGGTAAGCTTAAAAGTGAGGTATCAGATGAACAGCAGCCCAATGTAACATAAAGAGCTCAACAGTGGAGCAGGCAGATGAAGAAGGCATACTTCTCAACAGCTGCAAAGGCAGATGGTGGCTGCAGTGGAAGAGTAACCCCAGTCATCTTGGGTCTCCTTGCTACTAGATACAGGTTGCTCCTCTGCCAAGATCTGTGCAGTTGCCAATAAGCAATGGCCTCCTCATATAAAACAAGTCATGCACAGGTTTCTCCCACTGGACCTTTGGACTCCCTGAACATTGACAACATGAAGAGTTTTAGACGAGGCAATTTTAATAGTTGTTTTGAACAACAGTGTTGGCTTCTAGCAAATTGACTGGGCAATGTATTAATCTGTGGTTGGGGAACACTTTGTAGACACATACTTGTGAACTTGCATATTGCTAGTGGCTGTGCCCTCAGAGCTTCTTGAACATGGTTATGTGTGTGTGTGTGTGTGTGTATGGGTGGGGGTTAATCCTTTGTTTAGTTTCTTGCATCATTCTTACTCCTGTTGGATTAACCTTACTTAGTTTGTGAGATTTATTTGTGTGTGTGCAAAGCCCCAATGAAGTCAATGGTGGTGGGCCAGGCCTACCGGATAAAGCAGCTTGCAGAATCCAGGAATGAAGCCTTTAGTGATATTTGCTTCCTTATTTGCACAGGGTGCTGATTACATTATGGCAAGCACTGTGTAATATAAGTGTGGATGTTTGAAATGAGTGTAGAGAAAAAAACTTTTGAGTTCATCTGCTTCTCCAGTCTCCCAAGTGACCTGGAGTACAAATACATCTTAAGCACCATGTGAACAAGGAAATGGTAAAACGTAACTTCAGAAATACGTAAGGAGATATTGTTTCTGGCAGATATGCCCTGGACACAATGATGTACATGGTCAGAAAAGACCACCCCTTCAAGCTCCTATGCTGAGATGAACATCGAACCTAGGTATCAATCTACTTGTTGTCTCTATCAAATTGAAAACTTTCAATTCTGGACAAGAGTGTACCTTTTCATGCCTGAGAAATAAATACGTTGATAAAATACACCTCACAATATTTGTTCTATGCAAATACACCTCACAATAGCTGATCTGTGCACAAGGCTGGGACTTCCCAAGGACCTCAAGATGCGCTGTCAGTTCCCACTGGAAATTCTGCGGTATTTCTAGGGGAAAGTTATGCAGGTTTTTTAAAAACTTTTAAAAACTAATTGCTTGTATCATCCTAATTATAGTCTTGCTTGATTTGGAGAATTTTCATAAGGAAGCCAAGCTCAAGCAAAGCATTCCTTAAAAGCTGAAAGGCAGACAGGCTCTACAAAGTGTAAATAAAGTTTGAATACTTTTTTGGCAAATCAAGGCTGAATTGTGTATAAACCAACCCCAACTTGATGCTCATTTCAGGTGGAAATTGGTTAAACTGTGTTTTGCATGATGTCATGCTCCCAGCCAAAACTAACTGCAATACCTTTGGTTTAATTTGACATTGTTTCCCAGTTCTTAAAATCTATAAACTATAGATATATAAACTATAATTAAATTATATATAAATGTAACTTGTCGTGCCTGTCTGGAGCTCCCTGCTTAGGCTTTTCTAGTCTCCCTGGGCCAACTGTGGGCCTGTGGGCCAACAGTTTGCCCCAGCACCAGTTACCTGGCCCACTGAAGCTTCTCATCTACCATGTCTTTGATGGAAAACTTTATCTCATGGACTGCTGTTATGCCTGGTTCAGTGGTGTCCAGTTACAGTCTCTTGGTAGTGTGAGGATCTTGGGGCTCCACCTCCCCTACACTCCACCTAGCGCCAACCTCTTGTTACTTGGATGTTGCTCGGACCTGGCATTGTTGTCAGCCATCATCCTCATTCCTCCTCCTCGGTATATCCTCATCCTTCTCAGTCGTCTCCCCAGGAGGGCTCCCACGTTTCCCCTTCTGATGTCTCGGGGAACTCCTTCGAATTAGCAGGTGGAGGTAGCTCCCCACATGGGGTTGCCACCACCGGTCATCCTCCGCCTCCTTCACACTTGTCCCACAGCCTGCCCTAGGCTGCCGGGGACCTCCTTTTGGTCCTGCCATTGTACCAATGCACAGGACTTTTATTGGCATCTTGCTGCCCCAGGCAGCAAATCAGCGCTGGCATGCACTTACAAACCACGTCCACACTGTTGCCAGTTTTTTTCCTTTGTCCCGCCCCTGGGCATTTCCCTTACCCCCACCACATATCTCCCTCTCTAAGTTGCCTTGTGGCATCTGGCATGTGTCATCTCTGGTGCATTCTCTGTCCATCATCTGCTTGTGCCCTGTTTTCTGCTTCTTGGACCTCACTGCTGGTTCACTTCATTGGGACAAGAAATCAGCCACTTTGTTTCTTGTCCCTGGCTTGTACCCCACCAAAAACTTGAAGGGCTGCAGTGTTAGTGCCCAGAGCATTATGTACCCATTATTGCACTTAGACTTATGTAATCACTGCAAAGGCATGTCGTCCGTTACGAGTGTGAATTCCCATCCCATCAGATAATAACAGAACTATGTGACCACCCATTTAATAGCCAAGCATTCCTGTTTTCTGCCCCCGCTGCCTTTTCCCCACAGCTCCAGATGCTGTGGGGTCACTGGCAGGCGGCATGGTGATCCTGCCACCATTGCCATGTTCCCGCGGCTCAGCATCCGGCAGAGCTAGCAGCACTTTCAGTGGTGTGGGGCTTTTTCTGTTGCCTCCGGATCCCCACAACTTGGTGTTTCCCTTGCCCTCGTCACAATAAACTATAATCTATAAAGACATTATCAGGGGCATGACCCCTTATCAAAGCAAAATGAAACAATGCTTTGCATTAATTACAGCAAAATAGAACTGCTGAGTCCACTATTGTTCCTGCAATTCCATAAACTTTGTTTCCTGTCCCACTAATTCTAAGATGAGAAAGAAGATGAACTTTACTACAACACACCTGGTGCCACTTCACAAGGATTCACTTAGTTGCCTTTCTAAGTGAATAAATTGTTGAACTGAATTAAAACTTTGTTTAGGATTGCTTCTACAATTTGACAAGCTTTATGGTTCTATAATAAAACTTACAGGTAATTCTCAATAATGTTAGAATGAATGGCCTGCAAAGATTTCGGCCATCTTAGCACAATTGCTGGGGAAGAAAAGTGCTTGTTTATATGTTACTGACAAGAATCCATAATATCCTGCCTGAATTTGGTCTTGCAACAAGTAAAGTTTTCTTTCAGTCATCAGTTGGACTATTTTACAGACCATGATACATACAAAAGTAGAAAAAAGAAGGGTTGAGTAATGTGTACCAACATCTCAAGTTTTATTGCTAGCTTTTCTGTAGTGAATCTTGTTTGGCTTGACTCTTGCTGTGCAAAAGATGTCTTTGAAACCAATTTCTTTTGAAAAGATTAGTTCTATGAACGAAATAAGAGCTTTAGCAGAGGAGTTTTAACTGCGTATACACCAAAAAGGGTACAATATTGTCTCATTTTGTGTTAAAATGTAAAATTAAATCTTTACAGTTTTGCCCTGTGCCTATTGCTAAGTCACATTTTAATGCCTGTTGCTACTGAAACTCATGGAAAGTAAAATTTGACTGAAAAAGTGAATAGAAATCTTTGTAGTAAATGGTTGACTCCCTCTTCGATATTCTTTCTATTTCCTTAACTAAAAAAACCCCAAATCTACGTATACTTGTAAATTCTACCCAGCCCACTACTTTCCACCCCACCAAATATTCCATATGGGAAAGAAATCTCTGACATGAAAATGAAGTGAGTCAGGCTACCCTGTTTTGGTAGATGCCCAAATATGGGAGAAAGAGCTCTGAAAGGAAGTAGGTGGGTGAAATGACAAGAGATAACAGCACCCTGAGTTTTGAGACACTAAACAGAAATTCTTGTGTACAGCCAGTTGCTCACTTTACTCTTACCTCATTCTTCTCCTATGCTGTTTTACCTGCCTTTTTCCTCATCCGCCTCATGATTTTTGCTATGGCTGGCTCTAGATATAATATGCTTTTGTTTTGTTCTTTTTATTATGGGTCTATTACTGCTCTCTCTTGCTGATCATGGAACTGACTCTCAGCAAGCATTGCAACAAACAAAATCCAAGATCAAATAAAATTTGAAAGAGAAGTGAGACAGAAAAGAGGAGCATAGAGTTGCAAAGCACCTGCATCCTCTGTAAAGGAGTGGGTGCTCTTTTGCTTTCTCGCTTTTTAAGACTCCAGTTTTAGGAATGGGCTGGAGGAGTAACTTCCATACAGGCCATGTACAGTCATTCAAAAAAAAAACAACAGGAGAGTAATCAATCTAAGTTACATGTTTTTTTCTAAGTGCCCTAGTTTAGGTCTGGAGCAAAAAGTATACATGTTCTCTCATGGGGGGAGGGGGTGCAGGCAGCCTTCTGCACAGCTCCCAGCTTTCCCTGTGGTCTCCCCATGCTGCTGAAGACCAGTGAGCATAGCCAAGCACTGAGCCACCCCTGCTTAGCTGCCAAGGACAGACTATCATGCCGCCAACTCACCATGGACCCTCCCCCATGCTGCGCCCAGAGGCTTCCAGTAGAGCCCCAGAGTGAGTGCTCTCCCTTGTTAAATGCATGTGCCTCCATGTCCCTTGTCCCACACATTGCCATGCTGTCCCACCACCTGCACCCAAGCACGCAGACCCAGGAGCTGCAGCATGTCCTACTTATAATCCTGTGTGACTCTTGCTGGAGGCAGGGACATAATACATGGCCATCTGGACATGATGTAACAGCTGGTCCATGTGGGACACAGCTTCCCGCCCCTGAGCCAGCAGCTGGCCATCCCACACAGGGCCAGCTACTGCACTCTATACCCACCAAGCACCCTGGACCAGGCAACCTACTTTCAAGTGGCTGAAAAGGACAAGACCACCCATGATGCCATGGATACTTGGGTGCTCTGGTACCACTTCCAGATCATTGAGTGCCAATTCTGGACCTGTGTTACCAACAGCAGCTGGTGGGAGTGGATTGTCCTGGAATCCTGAGACAACAAACAGTGGATCCAGAGCTTTTGCATGCATGCGCTTTCATGGACATCATCATCCCTTGGTTTGTGAAAGGGGCAAAATAACCTGGGGGTGTGGATTATGTTGGGGAACAGGGAGGGGGTTGTGGCTAGAGGGAATGCCACAGGGGTGGGTAGATGAGCTGAGGGAGGCAGGCTCCAATGCCAACCACTTTCCCTGCAACAGCCTGGCACAGTAGGCTGGTGGGCTGCACTCTCCAAGTTCTCCTGTGCCCTGCTAGGACTGAACTAGAACTGCTGGTGGGGAGGGGGTGTATACATGGGGCAACTGCCAGAGCTAGTGGGTCACAGATTGGCTCATTGGGAGGAGGGTGGTATCACAGATGGCCCTGGCTTCAGGCCCCAGACACCTTAGTGTCACTCCCACTCTCTACAGCTGTGCAGCCCCCTGTCCTTGAGCTAGTGGTATGTCCTTCATGCACTGTTCTCCATCTCACAGGTGGTGTTTCTGCAGTTTGACAGGGGAGACACAGAGTCTTTTTGTGAAGTTATAACTTTTGCTGATGAATGAAGTATAAGGGCAGGTGATTTTGAACCCTCCTAACACTCACCTGGGTACTCACACAGACACAGCAAGGCAGTTACGGTAAATCTGCTGTCTTGGCCCTTCCCCCAGCACCACCACTGCTCTTCCCCACAGGGCAACAGAGACCAGAGTCCTGACTGTACTGCGGGTGGAAAGTGGGCCCTACAGCAGTCCTGAAACAGGTTGCTGGGGGTGGGAAGGACAGGGTCCCTCTTCAGAAATTGCAGTGGGTACTTGCTCCTCTCCCACAAAGGGCCCAGGGACCCTGAGTCCCATCGGGGCTCAAACCATCCATGGAATAGATAGGGACTCCCACTCCTCTCCCCTACACATTTCCCCCAGTGCCTGGGACTCCATCACAGCCGTTGCAACTAGGGTACAGAAATACTGCCCCAGGCAGCAGGACATCACCTTTTGGTGCCAGATTTTCACTAGAACTGGGGGGAGAGCTATGCATGGGTGCTGTGGCAGCAGCCTCTGTGCTGGTAGTTAAGGGGCTGTGGCGAGCAATGCATGTCTGGAAGGGGGAGCAGCAGGGACATGCTGGAGGGGTGGGAGCAGAACACCCATTGCAATGTGTCAGAAAAGGTGTTTTGGGGGCTGCATGTTCAGCTACACTTCATGGAGTCAAGGACCAGGGGGATTTACCATGTGGTAGAGGGCACAACATCAGAGTCCAGGTCCTGGGTCATGACAAACTTGGAATGGAAGCTTACCCCCTGGTCCTGCACACCATGGTTCATGTGCTCAGCCCTAACTAAATGGGGGGAAACTGATAAAGGATAATGCTAAGAAGACTAAAGTGTTTGTATACTTTAGATTCATAGATTCATAGACATTAGGGCTGGAAGGGACCTCAGAAGATCATCGAGTCCAGCCCCCTGCCCAAAGGGCAGGAAGTCAGCAGGGGTTACAGGATCCCAGCAAGATAGACATCCAAAAGTCTCTTGAAGGCATTCAAAGTAGGTGCTTGAACCACCTCCGGCGGCAGTCTATTCCAAACCTTGGGGGCTCAGACAGTAAAGAAGTTTTTCCTTATGTCCAGCCTGAAACGGTCACGGAGGAGTTTGTAACCATGCGATCTTGTCATCCCTTGGGGTGCTCTGGTGAACAGACATTCCCCCAGATCCTGATGACCACCCCTGATAAACTTATAGGTGGCCACCAGATCACCCCTGAGCCTGCGCTTTTCCGGACTGAAGAGTCCCATGGCTCTCAGCCTTTCATCGTAAGGTCTGTTTTCCTGACCTCTGATCATGCACGTGGCTCTTCTCTGAACTCTCTCAAGCTTCTCCACATCCTTTTTGAATTGTGGAGCCCAAAACTGGATGTAGTACTCCAGCTGAGGCCTCGCCAAGGCTGAGTACAATGGGAGAATGACATCCTGGGATTTAGTTGAGAAGCATCTATAGATGCATGCCAGGGTTTTCTTTGCTTTACTAGCTGCAGCATCACATTGAAGGCTTATGTTCATTTTGTGGTCAATCATGACCCCCAAGTCCCTTTCATCTGAAGTACTAGCTAGTGTAGCACTGCTGAGCCTATAAGCATGCTGCGGGTTTTTCCTCCCAAGGTGGAGAAGCTTGCATTTTTCAGTGTTAAATGCCATCAGGTTCTCATATGCCCATTTCTTGAGCCTGTCAAGGTCAGCCTGGATCACCCTCCTGTCTTCAGGTGTGGATGCTTTGCCCCAAAGTTTGGTGTCATCAGCAAACTTGGCCAGTCCACTTCTGACGCCAGTGTCCACATCATTAATGAAGATGTTGAAAAAAATAGGCCCAAGGACTGAGCCTTGAGGGACCCCATTGGTCACAGGGCACCACAGCAATTGACTTCCATCAACAACCACTCTCTAGGTCCAACCACGCAGCCAATTCCCCAGCCAGCAGATTGTGGAGAAGCCAAGGCCACAGTTGGCCAGTCTTGCCAAGGGATGATCATGGGATACCAGATAGAAGGCTTTTTCAAAGTCAAGATATATGACATCAATCTCTTCCCCCTTGTCCAGGTGATAGGTCATCTGGTCGTAAAAGGAAATAAGATTGGTCAAGCAAGACCTAACTGTGAAAAACCCGTGCTGGCTATCCCTCAGGATCTTGCCATCAGCCAGTCTGTTGAGAATGGTCTCTTTGATAATCTTTTCTAAGACCTTCTCCAGGATAGAGGTCAGGCTGATGGGCCTGTAGTTTGCTGGATCCACTTTCCTCCCCTTCTTGAAGATAGGTACCACATTGGCCTTCTTCCAATCTTCAGGCACTTCACCGGAGCATCAAGAGTTCTTGAAGATCCGTGCCAGGGGCTGGGCTATGATGCTCACCAGCTCCTTGAGTACCCTGGCGTGTAAGCTGTCAGGGCTGGCTGACTTAAAGGTATCCAGCCTCTCAAGGTGTTCCTTTACAAGGTCAGCATTGATGGAGGGTAAGGAATCTCCCTCACCCAGGCCTTCCCATCCTGTAATTGGCAGGGGTGTCCCTTGGGACTGGTAAAAGACTGACACAAAGTACCCATTTAGCAAGTTGGCTTTTTCATGGGCGTTGGCTGTCAGTTGTCCCATCTGGTTTAGCAGGGGTCCAATGTTGTCCTTGCTTTTCCTCTGGCTCCCCACATATCTAAAAAAGGAATTTTATTGTCCTTGATACTTGTAGCCAGTTGGAGTTCAGTCACAGTCTTGGCTTTCCTGGTTTGGTCTCTGCAGGTCCGGACCAGTGCAGAATATTCCTCCTTGGAGGTGGATCCCCTCTTCCATCCTTTGTAGGTCTTTCTTTTTAGATGCAGGAGGTCCGCTAGTTCCCTGCAGAGCCAAGGGGGCTGCTGTGCCCTTTTGCTGCCTTTCCTCCGAGATGGGATAGACTTTGCTTGTGCATCAAGGATCATCCCCTTGAGGAGCAACCACTAGTCCTGAATTCCCCTCCCCTTTGGGTCGTGGCCCTTTAGGGCCTCACTGATAAGCCTCCTGAGCTTGTCAAAGTCAGCTTTCCTGAAATCGAGGACTTCTGTATTGCTGACTGACTTGCCAGCTTTACGGCAGATGGTGAATGTGATCAGCTCGTGGTCACTGTCACCCAGCTTCCCTTCTATTGTTACGTCACTGATAAGGTCCCCCCGTTGCCAGTACCAGGTTGAGCAGTGCTTTACCTCTTGTCAGCCAGTAGACTCTTGCATCAGATAAGGTCATCCACGCACATGAGAAAACTTTGTGACCGTTTGGATTTGGCCGAGCGCTCTTCCCATGAGATGTCCAGGTAGTTGAAGTCTCCCCATGACAATCATGGACCGGAAGAGTGTGGCCTCAGCCAATTCCCTGGCGAACTCTCAGTCAAGCTCTTGATCCTGGGTAGGAGGTCTGTAACAGACTCCCACCATTGTGTCCTCTTTGCCATGTTCCCCACGGATTTTCACCCAGAGGGTCTCCAGTCGTCCACCCTGGGTGCCAGTGTCGGCTTGCAGGGATGCATAGCTTTCCTTGACATAGAGAGATACACCCCCACCCCTTTTGTCCACTCAATCTCTCCTGTACAAGGTATAGCCATCTATACCTGTGGCCCAGTCATCGGTGGAGTCCCACCAGGTCTCTGTTATCCCAATGACATCATGTTTATATGCGTTAAGCAGGAGGACAAGTTCCTCCTGTTTATTCCCCAAGCTCCTGGCACTTATGTACAGGCAGGTAAGTGCCCCTTTGGGGGCCCCGCCTTGCCTCCAGAGCATTCCAGGGCTGGAGCAGGGGTGGGATCTCTTAAGTGCCTTGGCCTGCTGGCTTTTGCAAGGGTTGCTCAGTGGGCCAACAGTGGTGGTCTTTTGTCTGCCATCCCTGGCAGGCTCAGTTTAAAGCCCGATGGACCGGGTCAGCCAGTCTGGCTAAGAAGAGCCTCCTCCCCAGCGGACAGAGGTGGAGGCCTTCCCTTACCAGCAGCTCACTGCTTCTCTCACTAAAAAGCAGACTGTGGTCATGGAAGCCGAAGCCTTCCCGATGACACCAGCGCCACAGTCTTTGGTTCATTACCTCGATCCTCCTCTCTCTCCACAGCCCATAGCCCAAGACTGGAAAGATCGAAGAGAACACCACCTGCACCTCCAACCCCTTAAGCCCCACTCCCAAATCCCTGTAGTACTTCATCACCTGGCTGGAATTGCTCTGAGCCATGCCATTTGTGCCCACATGGATAAGGAGCATAGGGTAGTGGTCAGTGGGCTAGAGGAGCCCAGGGATTTTCTCTGCAATGTCTCAGACACAGGCTCCCAGGAAGCAGCAGACTTCCCGGGCTAAGGGGTCGGGGAGGCAGATTGCCCTCTCAGTCCCCCTCAGGATGGAGTCTCCCACGAAAAGGACTTTGCGTTTTGTCTTGGGGAGAGTGGAGGCAGTAGCTACAGTTGAGCCTGTGTTGCCTGAGGGAGCTGGCAGCTTGGCAGGCTCTGCTGGGGCTGCAAGAGGTTCATACCTGTTGCAAAGCTCCAGCAGGGTGGGGACCCTGGTGCAGTGGGCCTTGGGGCCCTTGACCACCTTGGTCCACCCCCGTGGCTGAGCAGAAGGGGAGGTCCCTGATCCCTCCCTTATCCTGGGAGGTGACCTTGGTCGACCCTCTGCCTCCAGGGGGTGAAGGGCCTGGCAGTAGGAGTCTATCTCCTGCTCACTGTCCCTGATGGCACGCAGTCTCTGGACTGCAGCCTATAGCTCCTCCAGCTGGCGCGCCAGAGACCCCGAACAGGAGCAGAGCTCACAAGGGGAGGTGGCCATGCTCCTGGACCCTAGAGCCTGAAAAAGTGTCAGGCACCCCCCGCAGCTGAAAGCCAGAGGCTCCATCTGCATGGGGCCCAGAACCATGGGCTCCATCTGGGTGAAGGTCTCCGAGGCACCGGGGGCGGGGGGCTGCAGGCCCCAGGGGGACCCTTGGGGTGTGATTTGTGCCCATCTGTGTCATGTCGCTGGTGGGCCGGCTACGGCTGGGACTGGCTTCCCTAGTGGGGTGCACTGGCAGGGCCTCAGGCCCTCCTGCTCACCCTCCTGCGTGAACTCTTGTGCTGACTTGCGCACTGGGCAGACAAGCGTGCCTGTTTGCTCAGCCTGTTCGCATGGCTCCAGTCACATGGCTCCCTGGGGGGCTGGTGAAGTAGAGGCCGAGGTGGGGTGAGCCCCTCCTGGGCTCCAGTTTAGCCACCTCCCCACAGCTGAGCTGGGTTAGTCCCTTCCACCACAGGCCCCGCTTACTTCCGGCTGCTGCTGGGGGCTGGCGGGGCGCTCCGCAGCAGCTGGGGGTCACTGGGTGGCTTTGGGATGCGGAAGCGCAGTGGGCTTTCACCCACGTGTCTTGCACCACTCCCGAAGCCTAACCGATGCCGCTCCCCGAGCCTAACTTTATTTCAGTCATCATAAAAAAGTGTTGAATCTGTGAAGGTTCAGGGAATGAGAGAGAAGCAAGATTTGTGAGATGAGGCAATATCTTTTCTCAGATCAATTTATAATTGAGGGCAAGGGTTAGGAGAGATTTTAGACAAGCTTTTCCATACAGAATGTCCCTCTGTGGTCTAAGGAAAAAGCAGATTTAGTCTAAGCTAAATACCAGCCAGACCTTGAGTCTGTTGTTGGAAGTGATCACTTAAAACTTCCTGTTAACTGGGGAATAAAGACTACAGCATGGGAAAAGCAAATGGGGGCTGAATTATGTTTGTCAAGACAATTCCTAGTTTTTGAGTATTTGATTTTGAAACCTCAATAAAATTATCTTTAATATGGCTTTTGCGTGTGTGTTATATATATAATTCTTGTTTTTATATATATAATTCTCTTTAAAGGCTTGTAAAACTTGTATTACAATGCGCAGGACATCTCTTGCTTCTGTTTCTATACCCGAGTTAAACATCAGTTCTTGTCTCTTCTGAGACTTCTATCGCATATCAAAAGAGGCATTAATGATGTAGGAAGCTCAGAGAGCAGATGAAGGATTCCCATTTGCCGACACACCTGGCTTTGATGGAGTCCCAGCAGGTTTATTTAAGGCTTTTTCAGTTGCTCTCCCATCTGATACTGGATACATTCAGTAAAACTACAGAGAGGATGGCTGCTTGCCATGGTTTTCCATGCAAGAATTTAGCATTTTGGTTAAATCTAATAAATGCTCAGAACTATGTGGTGCTTATTTCCTGATTTCACTAAGCAGTGATGTAGATGTAAAGATTTTTATCTGGGATACTGGCAACTAGGCTTCAAGACACGATCACAAAATCAATCCGCAAAGATGAGATTAGATATATTCACCCCAGACATGTGTTCTGCAATGTCAGACACTTAATTAATATACTCCAGGTCTCTTGTAGATTTAATCTCCTCTCTGTCTGTGTTGAGGTTGATGCTGAAGAAATATTTGACAGTGAACTTCTGTTTATAACTTTATATTCCTTTAATTTGTAAGCTATGTTTTGCTACCTGTAGGATTTGTTCTCTTCTACGAAATCCAGGAATAAACACATAGCTGTGTCCATCATCAATTTGGCTTTGGAAGGGAATATGAAGTATGGTTATCCTAGTGTGAGCGTGTTTTCCACTCCTTAAAGTTTGCTTTAATCATTAAAGCAATTGCCAACTTTTCTCCCATAGCAAGAGCTGTGGCCTCTTCATTAACTACTAATGTGATTTTTTTTTAATCTCCTGGATGCTGAGACTTCTTGTACATCTTTACTCTAAGTTATTTGAGATGCATAATAAAAGTAGGTATTCAGGGGTTTTTTATTCATTATTACAAAGTAGAGGCTTGGAGCATTTTGCTGTCTCTCTATAGAATAGTTGGGGGGGTTGCATGGTAGAAATGGCATGCAATATACATATACAGCTCTTGACTACATCTGTTTCTTAAACACATTTTAATTCCTCATAAATTTTGCTGAGTTTTAAATTAACCATTACAACTCGGGAGAACCACCTGGGTAGCATCATGGAGAACAAAATTAAGACCACTGCCCAATATGCAGCAGCATACAAAAGAAGCAAGCAGTATGTTGGGAAAGGGATTGAGAATAATATTGAAAATGTTGTGTCACTTAAATGATCCCAAAAGATTTTCTTATTATTATTTCTCCCATAGAATAGGATGTGCAATTCAGGTCATTTTATTTTTAAAGTGTATAACAGAAATAAGACTGGGGTTACAGATTGTCAATAAAACGTGGTTAGAGGCTTTCTTGTAAAGAGAGATTGTTATGGTTAGGACTTTTTCTTTAGAGGGGAAATGAAAGAGGAGAGACATTGTGAATACAAGACAGTGAATGGTACAGACAAAATAGATCAGGTGTTTTTACTCATGCTTTCCAATGGTCCAATAATTAAAGTATTTTGGTGGGTTTGAAAGGCTTTTCAATGTTTTAGTTTGAAAGTTGCTGCATTTCCTTTTAATACATAATTAATTGGCAGATTAATTGCCACAAGATATTACTAAGGCTAAGAACCTGGCAAGATCCAGAAAAGTCTCAAACAACTACATAAGCATGGGAACTTCCAAGGTTCCAGCAGAAACAAACAGACCAAATACTGTAGGGAACATCTTTAAAAAATGAGTTACAGAAGGAAAATGACCCTTTCCACTTTAGAGCATAAGGCAGCCTATCAGCCAAGCCAGCCTTAGGGAAAATGGCACCTTGGGCAAATCTGCATTTTGGTGACCCCCATCCCCCAGCACCTCCCCTCCCAACGCCCCTCAGAGTCCCTCAAGTCACTGGTGCGGTGTGTTTGGGACAGGGCATGGGACTATACATGGGCATGGGGTGTTTGGGAGGGTGTGCAGGGCAGCATTCCCTCTAAGCTGCGTGGTGTGCACGGCCATGCAGATGCATTCATGCTGCGCTGCCAGACACACCCGCATGGCCGCACACACCATGCAGCTTAGAGGGAACACTGGCGCAGGCTGTGTATGTGGTGGAGGTTGTAGGGGGGCAGGGAGGGTGGATATGTGTGTGGGGGAGGTATGGGGTGTGTATGTGTATGTGGGAGGAGGCGGCACACCCTGACCACTGACCTGGGCAGTTGCCAAAGCCGCCCTCCTCTAAGGCCGGCTCTGCCTATCAGTGAAAAGAAGCTTAATAGATTTCATAGATTTCATAGACATTAGGGCTGGAAGGGACCTCGTAAGATCATTGGGTCCAGCCCCCTGCCTGAAAGGCAGGAAGTCAGCTAGGGTCAAAGGATCCAGTAAGATAGGCATCCAAATGTTTCTTAAAAGTGTCCAGAGTAGGTACTTGTACCACCTCTGGAGGGAGTCTATTCCAGGCCTTGGGGGTTCGGACAGTAAAGAAGTTTTTCCTTATGTCCAGCCTAAAGTTCCTCTTAAAGCAACTTCTACAGTTAGGTTATCCTATAACTATCCACTGTATGTCTTCTTATAAATTTCTTTGAAGCACATGATCCTGGCCAGTGCCAAATACAGGATACTGAATAAGAAGTACTGTTGTGATCTGTAGGGCAATTTCCATATAAACCTATTACCAGATGCCTAGAATTATAGGAAAGGTATATCATTTGGTATATAAATGATTTACAGTGTTTGTTTAGAGTGTTTATAATTATTTCTTGATTGTCCTTAATACTAGTTGGTGTTTCTAAATACAATAAAAATCTGGGATTGGACTCCTTCATTCTTTTGATGATAAAGCATTTATTGTAATGCTCCATTATCTTTTATTTTCCCTTGTTCTTCTGAGGGTGGCTGTGTGCATTTGATTCAGTCCTGCTCTCAATTAGCTAAAAAAGTAGAGAACGTAAATTGATTAAACCATTTTGTATATAATAATTAGTGGGCAGGGCTCACTGCTATAATTTAATCTCCTGTAGTTATAAAGCAGAAGTAGTTCAGAATACAGCTGCCTGCTTATTAAGTGCTATGTCTTCCAGGAATCACTCTGCATCTCTTCGCTGTAGTGTCTACTGGTTTGCAATTGCTTATGGCTAATGTTTTAAGGAATTGGATTTGATGCTATAAATCCTTAAGTGTTTTGGATTCTGGTTATCCTATAGACTGCTTTTCTCCCCTATCTGATACTGATACCGTTGTGGTAAACTGAAACATTACAATTAATTCTTCCAACTCTAACTCTTCAGCTCAGATGAGAGATTTTGATGAGGGTGCTTTAATTTTAGAATTTTCTCATGGCCTTTTAATCTGACAAAGCGCTAATCTCTTGACAGTAAGGCTATATTGCAAAATCTGTGTGGTATCCTATGCTTTTCTTGAATGAGTTATGTATGGATGGCTTGTCGTACATTGGGATATTTGTTTGGGTAAGGATCCTCCCATATTCCTGTGGGTTCAAAATATTGTCAGAACTGATGCCATCTCTTTGTCAGACACCAAACATAATGCCAACTGGTAGGGTTAGTTAGTTGGTAGAAGAAATGTACTACCCCTGTGACTTGTGTCACTTCATAAGACCTTAATAAGTGCTGAGCACGTAAAACTCATGTTGGCTTGCATGTGTAAAAAACGGTGCAAGGGTCCAAAGGGTTAGGCTCCATGTTTTTGGCAGGGATACTGTAGAGAAGAGGTGCAGTGTACTTCAGCCCCTAAGTAGATATTCATTTATCCAGCTGTCAGGACTGTAAGGTTTTACTTTAACTATCCTAGATGTGAGGATACCAAAGGTTTCTCTAGAAAAACAATTGTTTCTAAATCCACGTATTTTAAGATGGGGTTCATTACATTTTCATCAGGGACCAAAGCCAGGAAAGTGTTGGGAAATAGCCAGAAGGTGCTTTGGTTTAACAGGGTAAGATTGCAGGTAATATAAAGACATGGAATAAGGAAAACCAGGAACTCAGCTAAATGAGATTGTAAGTAATGACGATATTATTAAGAATAAAATGTGTTTACAGTAATGATAGAAACTATAAACCAGGTGGGAACATTTGGCTCTGGTGGAGGAGGAACAGTCAGTATTCTTATTTCTGTGGAGGACATGATCTCCCTGTGTATATATTATAGGGACTAGGGAGGGGAAGGGAAGGAAGCAAAGTTACACATACGAGGCATACTATCTCTTAGCCTATCTGTTTTAATCTTTTTCTCTCAATTTAAAATAAAAAATGAAACTGCAAAAATTTCTGGCACAGTTATAAAAGCAAGGGATTTTAATAAACCAATATTAACTAGCTGGAATAGAAACCCTTTACTAAGATGACAAACTTATTATCAGTCACTTCTTTTAGAGGCTCGGGGAGAGAAGGAAGTATTGAGGTGTAGAATATAGAAAGTTACACTTGCCCTTAAATGGCACTAATTCTTCTTAACACCGGTTGTGTCCATACATGACACTCATAGCCATAGCAATGTGCTATGGTGACATAGGTCATCACAATGATGACACAGCATTGGCAGGCACAAACAATGATGCCAACACTATGTCGCCATAGCAATGAGCTATCTCGCTATAGCACATAACTGGCGATGTAGCGGCTAAATCTAACCATGCACCACTGGGACAGCATAGTAACAGCTGTTACTGTGCCATCATTTAGTACTTCCTAAAGCAAGTACTAAATGATGGTACAGTAACAACTGCACCATGGGGGGCATGTGTAGACATGCCCACAGTGGCATTGAACATAAACACTTTATTTATTTTTTATTCAGTTAATCAGTAGACTGAAGGACAAAGCAGGGGGAAACAAAGATTGACTACTACATGGTTGGCTTGTATAGAGGGAGTTAGTGAACGTTGTATCAAAAGCGAAGAATGAAAATCAAAAAGTATGAGAGGAAAAGTAAAATGGCATGGCTGAATGAAAAAAAGGTTCACAAATGTTGGGGAGAAGAAAGTAGAAAGTGGTCTTAACAAGATTACTTTGCATTGTTGTTCCACCCGGCCAAGGGGGTCACCCTGTCGAACAAGACACAAAGCATCCAGGGGGCAGGAGACAGGACCACAATTGAGTGAGGGAGCACCTCGAGAGGCTCAGCATCCATAAGTCCGCAGGCCTGGACAGAATGCACCCGAGAGTCCTGTAGGAGCTGGCGGATATCAAAGCATGCCCTATGGCAAAGATATGTTAGAACTCATGGCACTTGGGAAAGGTACTGAAAGACTGGAAAAGAGCCAACATGGTCCCAATCTTTAAGAAAGGAAGGAAGGAAGATCCAGGGAATTACAGGCCAATCAATCTGACATCCATCCCTGGAAAGATCCTGGAGAAAATCATCAAAGGTTCCATCAGCAACAGGTTAACAGAAGGCAACTTTCTGAGTGCCAGGCAACATGGCTTTGTTACAGGAAGGGCTTGTCTGACCAGCCTCATCTTCTTCTATGACCAGGTGATGCATTTTCTGGACAAAAGAGATGAGGTAGATGTCATATATCTGGATTTTAAGAAAGCCTTCAATTTGGTCTCCCATGATGTCCTCATAGTTAAGCTGGGGACCTGCATCCTTGACCATCACGTGGTCCAATGGCTGGGGAACTGGCTCCAGGGTCAGACTCAAAGAGTATTAGTTGACAGAAGCAAATCAACATGGTGCAAGGTTTCATAGATTTCATAGTCATTAGGGCTGGAAGGGACCTCGGAAGATCATCGAGTCCAGCCCCCTGCCCAAAGGGCAGGAAGTCAGCTGGGGTCATAGGATCCCAGCAAGATGAGCATCCAGTTTCATCTTGGTGACCAGTGGTGTCCCTCAGGGCTCAGTACTCAGACCAGTACTCTTCAATATCTTCATAAATGATCGGAATTCAGGCATCAGATGCAAACTTGTAAAGTTCACAGATGACACTAAACTATGGGGACAGGCAGTCACACTGGAGGATAGTCTGGGGATACAGGCCAACCTGGACAGGCTCACAAAGTGGGCATACCAAAACCTGATGGAATTCAACTTCGAGAAATGTAGGGTGCTCCATGTTGGGAGGAAAACCCAGCATCATGCTTACAGGCTTGATAGTACTACACTTGCTAGCACCATGACTGAAGGAGATTTGGTAGTCCTGATTGACCACATGATGAATATGAGCCACCACTGCGATGCCGTAGCCGGCATAGCAAACCGATGCATTTCAAACAAAACCAGGGATGTCATCCTCCCGCTTTACTTGGCCTTAGTGAGGCCACAGCTGGAGTACTGTGTCCAGTTTTTGGCCCCCCGCTTCAGGAGGGGTGTGGATAAGCTTGAGAGAGTCCAGAGGAGAGCCACCCATATGATCAAAAGCCAAGAGAGCAAGCCTTCTGAGGAGAGGCTGAAGGACATGGGACTCTTTAGCCTGGAGAAGAGAAGGCTCAGGGGGGACATGGTGGCAGCCTACAAGTATATAAGAGGGGTGTACCAGGATATGGGAGAATCAGGGGTCCCTAAGGGACAGCAAGGTCTAACAGCCACAAATTTGTGGAAGGTTGATTTAGACTGGACATAAGGAAAAACTTCTTTACAGTCAACTGTCCAGGGTGTGGAACAGATTCCCCACAGAGGTGGTGCTAGCACCTAGTCTGGACTCTTTCCAAAAGCATTTGGATGCTTATCTTGCATTTGACCCCAGCAGACATCATGCCGGGGGGGGGGGGTTGGACTTAATGATCTCGCGAAGCCCCTTCCAGCCCCTAATGTCTATGAATCTATAAGTAGAAACTCTAGATAGCTGCTAAGGTGGAAAAAACATGAGATCAAGACTAAATAGCCAACTGCTTTAAGATAAATATTTCAAAATTATTTGATTAAAAATAAGAAAACTTTCAAAATGATTGTGAGCCATCAGTCAATGAGCAACTGATTGAAAAGAGAGGTCAGATAGGAAAGAAGGCAAACAAACTTCCTGTATCCATCTTCCTTGTAGCAGGTATGAATGAGTTTGTGCTGCAAAGGCATTTTCCCTGGGAAATCAGACAACAGCCTTGAGAGACTGAAGTCTCCAAGGAGGAAGTAATGAAGCAACTTGAGAGAGTCAAATGTAATAAATTACCAGGAACAGATGGTATTAATCTGAGTAGTCTGAAAGAAATAAACTGTGAAATACTGGAGATACTGATGAGGCTGTCCTCTGTACAGAAACTGTTGCTGAAGATAGGCATTGCATTACTGTTTCTCAGTCTTCAAAGAAGCAGGGCTGATCCCTGGATTTAGATGCTGAGGTATCTCCTTTCAGCTTCTGGAATGGAATAGTAAGAACAGAATAGTGGTACACTCGGGTAAGCCTAACCTGATTTGGCTTAAGCTTGGAAAAGCTTCTGTAGATCAAAATCTATGACCCTTTAAACTATGGAGAGATGAAACAAATAGGATAGGACTGATTACTAAGTTGTTTCATGGAGAAAGAATTGTAGTGAATGACTATTTTAGTGTCGAAAAGTCAATTGTGAACATGGAGTTGGACAAATCTGCTGAAGAGATATAATTTGTAAGGAATTTAAAAACTATAGAGAAATGATGAGACATTCTAAACCTACTGCAGGACTGGGAAGCAGAATGTCAGATGAAATATAGTGTGAGTATGAGGTAACTAATATGTCCAACAAAAACAAAACTTCTCAAATTCTCCCAACAGTTTTGGATAAGAGACTTTGGGGGAGGAGGAGAAATTGTGAGTTGTTAAAAATAAATAGTTGGAAAAAATGTATTCATATATCTGTATAAAAAGAAACACAGCCATCTCTGGTGTGGAATAAAACAGCTGTGAACAGGGCAAAACAATACTATGCAGCCTTTGAGTTGAAAAAGGATACTTCATCTGATTGTAACTACTGTCAACAGGAAAGGGGGAAAAAAGATTACTTTGATTCTTCACATTTTTTGCACAAATCAAGCAAAAGTCAAAATTGAACCATAATGGACAGCTGTGAGCAACATGGAACACACCTATACAAGTAGCTTTGCGATATTTTTAAATGGCTGTTCTTTGTATGAGCAGTTTTTCTGCAGCAGTTCTTTTAAGTAAGCATGTTATAAATGGCTCGCAAACAGAACAAAAGGGAGACTTTCCAAGAAACTGAGGTTTTGTATTCCTGAAGGCTACATACTAGGGAAAG
>NW_005842798.1:493379-500623 GCF_000455745.1 Alligator sinensis
CTGATATGACTGAACAAGCATTACTAGAGGTTACCTCATGAGTAAAGAAGTAAAAAAGATGACTAAAAGCAGAAGCTGTTAGATATATGGATTTTGGAAAGAGGGGTGCAGATGGCATGGTACATCATCACATATAACACAACACATTTTTTCCAGGTGCTTAAGGCTTTGCTAGAAGCTTTACTAATATGCGAAGGTCTAGGATTATATTATTCAGTTTCAGATTGAAGCAAAACACCCCACAACATTATTGGAATGTGCATTGAATTTGCTGTACTATGCACTATGTATTAAAACCACAACAAATTAAGCAAAAAAAATCAACAGATGTTGTGTCTTTAGTCCTGTAGTCGTTAAAATAAAAAGTACATCTCTTTTAGATCGATAAAACAAAATCAAGGCTTCCTGAGTATCTTGACATGCTTCACTGAAAGTTATTTCCACACCCGAGTTAATGCTTTTAGCTAGAGTTAAAGAGTGTTCAGGCTGTGAAGTAAGAGCTACATTACTAGGAGTAGCTACCAGACAGCAGAACTGGAGAAGAAGAGATTGATTAGTGGAACATTAAGACAATTAAAAAAGGAGAAAGGGCAGTTAACACCTGTGAAATGAAGCCTTTAGAAGGAATCAGGTATAATGAGCCATGAAATCAAGTGGTGCTTGGATAGAAATGCTGTTGCCACTGCCAGGCAGTTTGTTTTAAACTTTGGGTGGACCAGGAATCAAAGCTGTGGGAGGAGGGGGTGCAACTTCACCACTGCACTCCCCCCACCCTATCTGACCCTGTATGTATAGTATCCTTAAGAAACAACCTTATGTGAGCTTTTATGTTACCTGATTGACCTTATGGCAGAGGTCTTAGGAGTACTGACTGTTGAAAATAAGAGCTGAGTTCAAGGATCAGAAAAAATTACAGTGGAGAGATGAAAGGAAGCTGTACAGACAGCTCAAAATGGCATATATCAGCCAGAAACCCACCTGGCAGACAAGCTGAAGAGATGTGTTATGTAAAACAGAAAGAAGACCAGCAAAGTTTGCTAGAAAGACTGACACATAGCTGCTTATGTTGGCTGCTAATGTACTGTTAAAACTAGCTAAAATTATATGAAATGAATGTTGTATATTACATTACATTATTCTGTGTTCATACTTCTGTGTATATGTTGTTCATGCCAAGCTTGTGGGGTAGGCACAAATGACCTAGTGTAAAGTTAACTTTTGAGACCAACTGATGCGATCATGAAATGCCTCAAGTGGGGGAACTGAGAAAACAGAAATGCGACTGGATGTGAAGGGACAACAGAAACATAGTGTGATAGATAGCATTTGTAGCCAAGTCCAGCTATTTAAGCTGGAAATAAAGATAAAGCTTTTGGGATAGCATTGTACATTAATGTTGTGACAGACTGCAACAAAAAATAAAAAAGCTTTGATAAAAACATAATCTGTTTAGGCTAAAGTCACTTTGGGGACCTGTTAGAAAAGAGGTTCTACTAGCATAGGGATAAGGGTCTACTATAAATTCTCAGGGTCAGTTTGGTTAAGGATAAATATGTCCCCTAATGTTGTTTACAGAAATAAATACAACAAGGACTTGGATCATTATAGGAAACTTTAACTTCCCAGATATAAATAGGAGAACAATACTACTAATAATGACAGGGTCCAGTTATTCCTAGATGTGGTAACTAAGACTTATCCAATAAATAATTGCTATGCCAGTAAGATGGTATGCTATTTTAGACTTGTTTTTGGTAATCACTTGGTATGTCTACATGTTCATTAATGCACCATAGTTACTGCACATTAAGTTTAGTCTTTGTATAACCAAGTACTAAATCAATTTGCAGTAGCTGGCGCTACTGCACAGTGGTGCTGGCGCACAGCTTTTTAATGATGCTAACTGCACAGTAGCCTAATACTACTGTGCAGTAGCATATTAGCCTGGTTTTTCCCAGAACACTACTGTGCAGTGATATTAGGCTACTGCGCAGTTAGTGTCTTGTGTAGATGCACCCACTGGGTTTGTCTACACATGCATTAGATCCAGAAGATCACGAGTAAATGGTCCCAGGCAGGGGTGGGTCCACACGTGCAGGGAACTGGGAACAGATTTGCTGGTAATGGCAGCAAAGTGCTCCCATTTCCTGTGGGCCCTGCAGTGGGCCCCTGCCACCACCAGAGGGAGCTCTAGGCTCCCCCTGGGTGCTAGCCCAGGGGCTGGAAGGGAGCACTGGGCCAGGAGACATTGCTCCCTGCTCCTTGGGAGTTGCCTGCTGCTGGGACAGGGACAATGTCCCCCTGCCGTGGTATCAGGGAGCTCCTGGCCCATCAGGACAGGGGACTTGGAAAGAGCTTCAGAGGAGGGGCAGGTCCCAATCCCCTGGCCCACGCTTGCTGCTCTTTCCAAGCCCTGTGCCTTTGTCACCCAATTTGGGCACAGGGCTGGGACTTGGTCATGACCAGGACAGTTCCCAGTTTCCACTCCATCATCATGGGGAGGGGGCTGGAGAGCCTGTTCCCTGCCCAGCTCCGTGATTGCAGAGCTGGTTTGGGAATAGGCTAGGGCAGCTGCTTGCTGCCAGGATCCATGATCATGGAGCTGGGCAGGGAACAGGCTCCCTAGCCCTCACCATCAGGGAGATCCCAGTGCCAGCTCTGTGACTGTGACTGCAGGACTGGTGCTGGGAGATCCTTATCTCCCAGCCCATACTACATGGTCACTGGGCTCTGGCTGGGAGATCAGGATCTCTTAGCACTGACCCTGTGGTTATGGAACTTGTGTTGAGAGATGAGGCAGCTCCTGGGGGCAGGGAGCAATCTCCCACCCCCTATAGATTTGCTCCCAGTCAGGCATCTACATGAGCACTGCTGTGCAGTAACTAATCACAACCAAATTTGCTACTTGCATTTGCAGGTAGCAAATTTACTCACAATTAGCAAAGTTTACTGTGTAGTAACTGTGTGCACATGTAGACGTGCACGCTTACTGTGCAGTAAACTATGCTACTGTGCAGTAGAGTGTCTTCTGTAGACACACCCTGTGAAGAGCTGATTATGGAAAATAAGGTTGTATCATATGAGTTTACCTTAACTGAAAAGCTAAGCAAAAATGAGTGAATAAGCAAGAATTTTGATCTAAAAAAATCATACATTGAATAATTAACGGAACTAGTTAGTAATGACAATTGGACTGGAGAGCTTAGGGATCTCAATAGTTGTGGTGCCTTCTCACTGAAAGAAATTGTCATCCTAAGAGGGAAGTGAAGTAATTGTAAAGCAGAACTCCAAAACTTAGTGAATGATTTTTTTCAAAAAGGATACCATTTTCAAACAGAGAATCTGAAAGAAATGCAAATAAAAGGATTCAATAGCAAAGAAAGCCACTTCTTGAATATCAGAAAATCTAGGGGCAAAGTGAGATGACAAAGACTAATTGGAATTAGCCTCTGGAAGGCAAGTTGAAACATAGTAAAAGGGTATTTACCCATATAAATGAGAAGGGTATCAAAGGATTCAAATTAAAGATATCAGTGTGTTGCCCAAGAAATAAATTACTTTTCCTCAATTTCCATTAATGATAATGATATCAAGCAGGTGGTCCTTGAAGCAGTGTCATCCAACTCATGGGGCTCCCCAAGGATCCGGAAATTTGGTTGAGAGGGAGCGGTGGCAGTGTTAACTGCTGCTCTCCTCCTGTCAAATTTCTAGACCCCTGGGAGCCCCATAGGCTGGATACAGTGGCCTTGTGCACCAGATTGCACCAGTGAGCAGCTGGATCTGAGTGTGTAGGATGTCAGTTGGCATGCAGCCAGATCTGGGTGCATGGGATTGAGCCAGCATACTGGATCACTCCCATGGACTGACCCCATGCATCAGTGTTGAATGAAACACAGCCTTAGGATTGACCCCATTCTACTAATCCATCTTGCACGGCCAAAAGATTGGGTACCACTGATGTAGACTAGTGGCGAGCAACCTTTTCAAGTTGTGGGCTGACACATCCTGACTCTAGTTCAACATGGGCTGGATGGCTACTGTGGTGCATTAGTAGTGGGGAGGTTCTGTCTGCATCCATGCTGAGGACAGGCAGCTGGGAGTTGCACCCTTACTGCCACCATTTCTCCCAGTCCCCAGCTCCCCAGGTAGGGCTTGAGCATCCTCACTGCTGCCAATTCTACACCAGAGCTGAGAGGCAGAGTGGTGGAAGATGGGCAAGGAAAAGTGGCAGCAATGTGAACTCAGCTTTGAGCCACTTGACCCTACTGCAGCTTCTCACCAACAGGAAGCTGCTCCCACATCACAGCTAGAAGGAGGCTAACTGAGAGCGGGGGGGAGGAGGCAAGAACAATGGTGGCAAGGGCACAGCTGGAAGTTGCCTGGCCCCAGTGAAACTCCTTTCTGCTTAGCCCCAACATGGGTGCAAGTTTTGGGCATAGCCAAAACCCTGGGGCTCCATGGGCCAGATCAACCTGTGAACCATATTTTGCCAACCTCTGCTGTAGAATGTGGGTGTGAAGTAGGATGGTCAACTGAAAGCATTCAGAGAAATGGAAACTATCACATTTGAAGTGGAAGCAAATCTCAGAAAGGTCAGTAGGCTGAGGGTAGAAGAGACTTCTTCATCTCAGAATGAACATCTTGCTACCAGACCATTTCTCTTTACAAGCCTGTCAAATCAGGGATTCTGCTATATAATTGGAGAGATAAAGTGATCTGAGAAACTAGACAGGAGTTAGTCAATACCAAAGGAATGTATGCCAGATTCTGGCGGAAAAATAAAGATGTGAAAAAAAGGGAGAAAGAGGCAGAATGATTGATCTTACCAAAGGAAGCCTTGTAAGACTGCCTAACTAGTGTGATATCTATCATTCATAAAAGAGGTGTAGTGCGGGGCTTTTATTAGAAAAGGGAGATCCTCTTATTGTATTAGAATATGGGAGATCCACCACATCTAGGCTTCAACAAAGCATTTGGCATGTTGCCACATCACTTTTATTTCCCCATATCAAAGGAGAATTGAACCAAGTTGTGCTGAAAGGAGAACTCCCATAGTGAAGAAAGATTCCCAGTAGTTTCCCAAGTTTTTTTCCCCTGGGATTGATATGAACAGTAATATTAGACAATGACCTTGGTGCAGAAAGGAGGAGTGCACTGTGAAATCTACTGGTTATATGAAGCGGGGAGGCATTGCTTTTTCTATTATAACAGTCCTTGAGGTCATCCAGTTCTTCCTCTGTCACATTCTGCTCCTCCTCTGTAACATCAATGACATTTAGTAATTCAAAGTGCCAGGTATGGGATGTAGGAGCTAAGAAGAGTTTTGTCTATAAACAGTGGACTTATTTAGAGAAGACAGGCATAGCTGTATTAGTTACAGAGAGCCATTTTCTGCTGAGTGGTGGTCTTGATCTTGGGGGCATGCTCAGAAAATGCCTATTGGATAAGTTGCTACAGGCAAAATAAGCAGGGAAACACAGGCCAGATTCTATTCCATTTACTGAGTGTGAAAGAGAATTAGTACCTGAGTGCAATTCTGTTTCACCCTTTTTAAGTCCCTGAAAATCCGTTAAAGCATCTACTTTTGTAACACTCCATCATCTTAGATGGATTTCTTTACTGTCCAAGCCCCCAAGGTCTGGAACAGCCTGCCACCGGAGGTGGTTCAAGCACCTACGTTGAACACCTTCAAGAGCAAACTGGATGCTTATCTTGCTGGGATCCTATGACCCCAGCTGACTTCCTGCCCTTTGGGCAAGGGGCTGGACTCGATGATCTTCCGAGGTCCCTTCCAGCCCTAATGTCTATGAAATCTATGAAAGCTATGAAATTTTATCCGTAAGATCGAGGCCCCCAAAAAGCAGTGTGGAGGAGGAGTCACTGACTGTTTTCATTAACTCTTTTTCCAGTAGGCTAGAACTGACTTGCACAAACGTCCCTAAGGCCACTTATATACCCTATATGTGGAAAAGAATTGGTCACTAGTTCATGGTGTTGAGGAAGATATTGGTCCATTAGCTGTTTACAGACTGACTATGAAAAAAGATTCTACAAAAGAAAGATGTAATCCTAGGATGTATCAAGCTATCATTTCCAAAAGAAAAGTGGCGGGGAAAGTAGTAATAACATGTACAAGGCCCTAATAAGACCTCATGCAGAATACTGCACCTGATTGTAGTTACTCATGTTCAAGAACAATTAATTCAAACTGTAACTGGTGCAGAAAAGGGCTACTAGCATGATCGGGGCAATAAAGAGGGGGATTATGAGAAGAGCCTGGTTTGTTTGGCTTTGCATAATGAAGGGTGAAAAGGGAAGGGAACATGATTGTTTGTTTTTGGGTTAAGTATTGAGAAAAGGAGGGGGAGAGAGGAAAAAAAAATCATTTAAGCTAAAAGACACTTTGGCACAAGAACAAGTAGGTCTAAAATGTCCATGAATGAATTTAATGGTAGAAATGAGATCTTTTGTGTTAGGGTAATCGCATCCTGGAATAGCCTTGTATTGGAGGCAACTGGTTTTAATATGTAGCTGTTTGTGAATTTGATTACATGAAGTGGCTGCCTTAGATAGCAGGGGACTTGACCTGATGATCTAGGAGGTCTTTTTCAGTCCCGTGTAACTTCTTTTTTTGGAGGGACTGCCTTTTTGTTTGGGTCTGCACAGTGAGGGTCTGGACCAGGACTAGGATTACTGCAGTAACACAAATATCACCATATTTGCTAGCAGATCCCATGCACCTTTCCTCCCCTAAATCAGGAAATTGGGATGCATGTCTTAAGTAAGGATACTGATTTACAAGCCAGAATGTAGTCACGGGGACGCTGGGATAGTGGCAGGGGGCTGTGCTTGGCTCAGCCAAGGCTGAAGCCTCCAGGCACATGGAGCAGAAGGCAGAGTCCCATTGTCAGCCACTCCCATTCCTCTTGCTACATGGCCAACAGAGCCACAGTTTTAACCTTCTCACAGCTGTTGCCAAATCAGCAGTAGCTGTTGAATAGCATGGGGGCGGGGGGAGGGGAGCAGTGATGCTGATGATGGGACTCTGCCCTTGAAGGATTCAGCCCTGGCTCAGCCAGTGCTGTGTCGGGGAAGACTCTGGAAAACTTTTTTTTCTTCATTCTGCCCGGGCAAAACATGATGGGTGTTTTGTGGGAGTGCTGGTATGCAAATAAATGTAGTAATGTGTATCCACGATTCATGTGTGCAAACTTCTAATGTGCAACTACAGACTGTACACTCCT
>NW_005842798.1:500654-533256 GCF_000455745.1 Alligator sinensis
GTTGCATAGCAAACCAGTGACAAAGCTGGGATTTAAACGTGGGAGTTTGCATCTGATCACATTCAATCCAATAGCAAACCATGGAGCTGGGAGAGAAAGTCAAAATACAAAAATGTTGCACTGATGACAGATACTTCCTTATGGCTTCCAAACTGCACTTTAGCCAGTGGTATTAATATTTCTGTTCTGTGAATTCCAGAACCATAAATGGTGAAACATTTGAAATGTTGTTTTCTGGTCTTTTCTAATAAGGCTTTCCAAAGCGTTTTGAGTTATATTTACACTGTGAACAAACTGCCCTTGTCAAAATCATTGGTACTGTTCATGTGCTTTATAATGACTATTTTGCTAAACAACAAGTTGCTCTCCCAAAAAGAAATTGTGTAATTCTCCAGTTAAGCAATGTGACCACACTTCCTACTAAAATAATCTGATAGAGTTTTTAGGTGAGGCTTGTAGGAGATAGGGCTGCAAAGACTCAAATCCTTGGCTATGGCTGAGACCTGGGGAACACAAAGGATCCCTTTCAGGATTCTTAGTTACTCAAATGATTTTTCCGGTTCCCAAGCTGATCTGCTTTACAATGTAGAGACACATTGGCCACTCGGGCTTACTGTAGCCATGCTCCATACGTCGGACAGGGTGGCATTGTAGCTGCTATGACAGCTCTGTGAAACCAGAGTATTCCCCTGTGCCAACCACAGCTGCTCTTATATTCTGTGCTTGCACTATATTTTTGATGCAACTTTCACAGTAGAATGTCAACTCCTTAGGGCATGGATCATTTCTTTTCTTCTGGTATATTGCCCTGCATCCTGATGGTGCTCAGTAAACAATAAGCTATCTTCAGGGTGTGTAAGTGAATATTTTAAGAGTAGTTTTTTTTGCAAAAATACCCTGGATCTCTCCAAGATGAGAAGTCTTGAACCCACTCTCTTTTATCTGAGCTTTGCAGAGTGTGGAATAGTCTGTGCATGCATGCTATCTTGACCAGAGACTTCTGATACACATCTTAAACATATGTTAGTGTGCATTGGCCTCTCCTGCAATTAGCCTGGATTTCAAGAAGTTAATTGAAAAAATGAGGTTCTGTTAGTGAAGGAAATATATATATGTCTGCACTCCAATAGTGATGTTTTTAGAAGGAACATTTTTATGTAGTTCAAGTGCCTGGTCTACACCCAGCTCAGACAGAAATAATCAGTTTAATGTGAGTATGTACCATCATGTAGTCAAGCTTTAGGTGAGAGCAGATTTATACAGAGAAATCAAAAGGAAATAGCAAGCACCGCCTCATTGCTGGGTTCTGTGACAATGAATGGTCACACAATGGAGAGCTGCCAACTCTAATCTCTAGCCTTTCTGGCTCTTCAAAAACCTTTTTTTATTTTAAAGAAAATCAGCGTCTAGCGTGCCCTTCTGCATCTGCTAAATATTGATTTTTAACAGGGGACACATGTAAACAAAGAACACGCACTCAGGGGGGCTTGGAAACTCTAGGAGAATTTAGCATTAAGATATTAGGAGCCTAGTATATATAGTTTGGCTAAAATGTGACTAAGGTGATGGGAGGTATATGGAAAGGTATTCTATTGTACAGTTTGTTAAGAAGTGTGTTAAATAATTCCTCTCTGTATTTTTGTAGGTGTCTGTATGTAACTAGTAGTAGCCTATTTTTCTGTTCCAGTTTATCAGGAAAAATACCAGGCTGTGGAATGGTCTCTCAAGGGAAGGGAGCATAAGGCCTTAAAATGAGGCTGGGCAAAGCAGCAGGAAAAAAAGGCAGTCAGGAACTCCAACACTGCTGCTGTGTCACTGATTGATGTCCATATTTTTGGAAAAGTTCTTCCAGGAGGCATAAGACAGTGCAGTGTGTGGTTTGGGGGAGAACTGAGGCACTGAATGCTGGGGCTTTCCCTTTCTGCCTTTGTGATACTGGTGAAGGAGTGTAGCAGGTGAAGATGTCAGATAAAATGAGAAAAAGGGAGTTGTGGGGCTGCCAACCTCTGCTCCCTGAAGGGTTCCCAGTCAGGGACCTTTTAAGCTGCTTAGCTGGCGCTTCTTTGTGTTTCATCAAATACTGACCACTCACCATTCTGCTTTGATAGCAATGCGGGAGGGTCCCTGGACATCCATGGGTTCTTGTGGTAAGTGGCTGGAGAAGGGACATCCCATCATTTCTGACAATAGCCCTGCCTGGCTTGGTTGAGACAGAGCTGGGTTTTGAAACTTATCCCAGGGAACTGCTCTCCAGCCAGCATCCCTGAACAGCATGGCTAGCATCTGCTTAGCAGCAAACTCCTAATTCACTGCCAGCTGTTTTTCTCAGATTCAGGCAGCTGGCTTTTAGCTCCAGCCTGCCCCACCCCTTCCAGAGCCAGATGTGTACAAAGAGGGTAGGTAGCCAGCAAGACAAGGGGTCACACAGAAGAAAAGAGGAGGCTTCACCCTTTGTGCAGAAAAGGGTCTATAGCTAAGGACAGGTGGAAGAAGCAATGGGAGTGAGGAAATCCATGTTTTGAAAAGAAAAAACAATGAGGAGGAGACTGATACAGTGAGGGAGCCATATAACTTTTAATTTCTGGGCTTTTGCAAATAAGTTTGATGGTTAGGTAGAATCAAGTGAAGAGCTATCATAAATACATTTTTGTGGCAGCTTGTTTGTAAAATAGCTAATAATAATATGCTGGGCACTGTCTGGTGAACACATTGGAAAAGGCAATGGATTATCTCTTATGAGAATAACTAAAGAGAACCCAATCTCTTGGTTCTCAGACTCTTAGAGAACTCATGCTCTTGGTTGTCATATTGCACTCCTTACCACAGTGTTTGAGTGTCATTCAAAGACATGTAGACTCTAGATCAGTGATCCCCAAATGGTGTTTTACAACACATTAGTGGACCGCAAGAGTGATGGAAGTGTATGAGAAACCCTGTGTGAGGAGGTAAATGTTTTTCTCCACCATCTGGCACCCCGTGCCCACCCCAATTATTCCAGTGGTGCCTGCAGATGCTTCTCTGGGGACTGCTGCCACTGGTCTTGCCCTAGTTCCCATGCAGGCCCTATGACAGCCTTTCCCAGCCACCCAGCAGTGTTCTCTGCTGCAAAAGGACTGGTAGATGCAGACAAAGTTGCACTTTACAACCCAGCTTGTCCTGTCCATTCCTCCCACAATCACCTGGCCAGCAGAAGGAGCTGTGGGGGTGGATGCTGGCATGTGAGACTCTGTAGGAACAGTGTTAGCAGTAGGGGCACACCTTGCCCCCTGAGATACAGACCAGATGCAATGGAAATAGGAGGACTCAGACAGCAGACATAGGAAGGCACAGCTCTGTTGCTTTGGTGTCATTTTTTTAACAGTACAATGCAACACTGGTATGATTTCCTCCAGCAATGGAATGAAATATGTTATATGTTTTGAAAAATACACACACACATGCACTCACACACCTTTTTGAGTGTAAGAGTGAACAGTGCTGCCGATTTTCATCCAGAAAAAAGTGTGCACTAGGAATCCAAAGTTGGGGAAACACTGTTCTCAACCCATCGCTAATGACTAGAGTTACCCAGGAGAGCTCCTGACATTGATCACAGCCTTAGAAGACTAAAAATTTTCAAAGGAGATTGAATGGCACAAAACGTGATGTGGCCTGAAGCGTATTATATGCTCAACAATGTTTTCCCCTGGGCTAGTGCCAGTTTTGGCCACTCTTTTAGAACTCAGATGCCTATAAACAAGGTGGAACAAGTGGAATTTGACATTTCTTGTAAGAAAAAAACAATTATTGTGCTTCTTACTTTCACCCTCTGATGAGTTTTTGCAGGTTTTCACTCTGAATCCAAACATGCATCACAGAATAGGAGGAATGAGATCTCAGGGTCAAAGGGTGAACTCTGCTTGTTGCAACATCTGTTCTTGCTTACAGAAGGAAGTTACATGGGTGTAAGGAGGAGAAATCAAAAGAAGCACTTAAAAAAATCATGAAACATAGGAGAATATAGTTCCTTTTGTCTGTCAACTCCCCTAGCCTCCCCCAACGCTTTTTTTTTAAACTTTAGTTTTGTTTTAGACTAAGAAGGAATAAGGAATAGATTCAGAGATTGAGAAAATGGCAACTGGCAAAAAAAGAAATGACAATGTTAGAAGAAAAGTTTCCATCTCATCAATAAAGCTTCCCCCTGCAAAAGTTTTCCTAAGAGCAAGCCATAAGCTACATATAGATGTTCAAAAAGCCCGAGGCAGAATCGATCTAAGTTATGTGGTATTCTGTAAGCGGCCTAGGTTAGATCGGTAGGCAACAGAACATACGTTTGTCCTCTGGTGGGTGAGGAAGCACACAGGCTGCCTGCATTGGCTCAGGTCAGGAGGTTGGAGGCACTCCCGCATACCTCCTAGCAGGCTCTGCGAGTTCCCAGGGCTGTTGAAGCCTGCCGAGCATAGCTGAGCGCCCAGGCCAGCATTGATTGGCTGCTTGCCCTGGCTTTGGGACACCAGCCCCCCCCCCCCCCCCCACACCCACCCCCTCGCCTGGAACCCTGTAGCTGTGGGCCAAAAAAGCCTTGCAGCACCCCAAGTGCCCATGGCTTAGGTACCTGCCAGCAGTCGCCGAGCTGCAGAGGTCAGTTGACTCCATGAAGGCCCAGTCCCAATGTTCTGCCCTCTGCCATGCCAACCTACTAGACATCAGCCACGTGCAGTAGCTCCTGCTTGGGGAAGAGGGACCATGCTGGGGTCTAGGTGACAAGGTACCTGTCTCTGGCTTCTGAGATGCGGTGCACAGCAGCCAGAGATGGGTCCATAGGACTGTATCTGAACACGGGGACATGGGGGTCCCTGGCTGGGTATGTGGCAGCCAGGGCCAGGGTCCTTGGGGTTGTACCCAAGCATGGGGATTCTCCTGGGGTCCTAGGAGGAGTGTCAGATCTGTGTGTATATTGTGGGGTGCTTCATGGCAGGGTGCTGTGGCAAGGCCTAGGGACTCAGGTGTCCAGGTCCAGAGGCTCATGCAGGGGACACAGATGCCTCTCTTCTACCCCACCCCACTGCCTGCCTGTGGCTGACAGATGGCAGGAGGCAGCAGTTGGGGTTGGGGTTGGGGCTGGAAAAAAGAGCTCTGGTGGCTTGGATCTGGGAGATCTTGGGAATGGGGGGGGGGGTCCACTGGGTGCTCATCTGGAGCAGCTGAGTATGGGCCAAGTGCTAATGGACCTTCCTGTGAGGGGGTGGCGGGGGAGTTAGCAGGGAGTTGCAAAGGAGGCTAGGATGCTGGAGGACAGTGACCTAACTTGAATCAATAAGGTATAGAAGTTCAAATTACTAGTATAACCCAAATTGATTAGATTTGAGTGCACATTGATCCAAGTCCATCTTATTGAGTTCTGCCATTTTTAGACCAGTCTCCATGCACTGAACTTCTGTACGGTTACAGGTTTAGATCAATTTATGATCACTTAGACCAGTATAAGTGTAATGTCTGTACCTGGCCATAATGAAGACAGCACATGGGTTTCATGATGGCTCACAACTCTTTTAAAGTTGGATTATAGTTCCCTTTCCTTAACATTCTCCTTCTGCTTTACCTTTTCAGTTCTGAATGTAAATAGATTTCCAAGTCCATCCTTGGATCTGCTTGACCAACTGATGCCAACTATCTGTCCCCTGTGCTGAGTAATTGGATCATCCTGGCAGTAAAAACCCAATATTACCAGATAGTTGAATTTTATCCATGGTTCACTGGAGAAAGGGGGAATCTTGACTTGCCTGGTATTAGAAGTTGACTATCTATGAGCCATCCTCTGTCTCCCTAAATGGTACATCCACCAAACTCTATTGTAAGGTATCTGTTTAAGAAACTATGCTAATAACCTGTGATCTTGTTTTGAAGGAATGGTAGGGTTAGCACATGGAAAAAGGTTGGCATGGTGACCAGTGCAGAAGCTGAATCAAATATCGCACTTCAAATCTGTGTGGTGGTCTGAGTATCAGCTGCCAAGAATAAAACCAGCACTAGCCATATATCTGTCAGGCAGTCCTGCAGTCACAGTTGGGGGATTTGGTTTAGAGAAGCAGTCAGGGAATCAGCAGACAGCTCAAGTGTTAGATATTCCCAGACTGGATCCTAGAAGAGGTTCACTCAGGCCTAGTTCAGAAGTTCATTTAATTCAAGTGAGCACTAACATTTTTTTTCTATATCTAAGGCCAGGATAAACTTTTAAAGGATGCTGCTATGGCTCTGCCTCAACTGGGACCAGGAAAGCCAACACTTGCAAAGCTGTTTTGAAAGTAAATGACCCCTACCCTTTTTTTTTATGACAGACAAAATGGGGAACCTGGCCACTTGTGGTTGTTAGAGAAAAAACAGGAGTGTAGCAGCATTAAAAATGGACCCACCTGAAGGAATAGGAAGGGCTGCTCTGCAGAGGGACAGACTGCAAAGATGGAGAATTTGTCCCAGTAGAGATGCCATTTGCTCTGAGGATGAGTGAAGCTGTTCTGGAGGTAGTCCTCTTGGAAGTGGGAGGGGTGATGTAACCCCAGCAGGGTCTGAATGAGAAATGTTAGCAAAAGCCCGGGAAGAGCCCTGGCCTGGGATTGACTGAGAGGCTTGGTTAAAAGAGAACAAAGGAGAGAGAGGGGGGTGAGAGACAGGCTGGAGACCATGGAAAGGATCTCCCCATGGCCATCTCCCCTCCCCCACCTCAGAGATCCCCTGGCAGAGCCCTGCAGAAGTAGAGAGTGCTACAGTGTCTGTTCTACTTTCTTTCCCCTTGGACTCCTGCTGGGGCAGGACAAGAGAGGAGCTGCCTGTGAGGAGACTCCAAGTCTGGGGAGACCCTCTTGCAAGCCCCTGTGTGGCTGGGTGAGCACAGCAGGGGATGAAGACTCAGGGCCAGGGGGAGACTGCTTGAGACTGCCCTGGTTTTTCCCCTGAGACTGAGAAGGTATCATGGAGGGGCAGGCTCAGGAGCTCGAGGGAGCCCTGGGCTAGACAGGCAGGGACTGTTCCAGCCACCAGAAGCCCTGGGTCAGGCAGGGCCCAGGGAGGGGCTGCATTTGTTGAGTGCTGTGAGGCTGTGCTGGGCAGGAGAAACTGTTACAACCTGCAGCCCAGACACTGCTCCCTGCTGAGCCAGGCAAGGGGTCTGGGCAGGAATCAGCTCTCTTGCAGGGACTGCAGGAAAGGAGCTACCACCTCTGCACTGAGACCCCTGGAGCTTGTGCGAGGGATGCCAGCACCAGGGACTGCCCACAGATGCAGTCCTGCTCCCTGAGACACCCAGCCAGGGGCAGTGCACACAGGGTCCTCTGTACACAGTGTACAAGTTATAGACTGTGTAAATAAGTTCTTGATTTTTTATTAGTTGGGGTATCAATGTATTTATTTATTGGTTCCTTATTTATTGTGGATAATTTGTATACCTTCCCCTAGTGTAATGTGTATCTAAGAAGCATTAACCCTTAAGCCACCATCATCAGGACATGCGGTGTAACATTTTTTCTATTGCATTGGTTATATGTTACCTTGTAAATAATTAAATCCTGTAAATAGTTTTATAATGGTCTGCAAGGCTGTTTGATTGTAAGGGGAGGCTCTCTGCTCGGGGACCCTGCAGCAGCTACCCAGAGAGCTGGGCAGGGCCACTGGCTACCCGGTACCACAGGATCCCACTATTCATGTGAAGGCATGTTCAGGTGAAGGTGTGTGTAGTGTCTTACCCAGGGTTACATTGTGAGGGCTCATCTGGGATCTCCTGGCAGTGTACCCCTCTTAACAGGTGCCACATGCCCATAGCTGAGCCTCTCTCTCACTTTGCAGCAGGCCTGTGTTTTTTTTGTTTTTGATTGTTTTTTTCCAAATTGTTTTCACCCCACTGTGGAAGTATTGGTGTAAGGGTTCATAATTGTTATGGCCATGGCAGAGCTTCTACAGTGGTGCATGGAGCTGCAGGTAAGCCCAGGGAGGGCATTTGTGATTACCAATAAAAGCTAAGTGCTCGAGGAAATGTATTCTCTGTGCATGAGTGGGATGTTGGACTGGCTAAAGGAGTGGAGCATTCCATTTGGCTCCAAGACACCCAACCATTTTGGGAGTGCTCTTAACGAATCGCCCTTTCAGAGATGGTGGATCTGAGGTGACACCTCCAGGAACTCTTGGACCATGTTATCATATCTGAGACATGTAGCCCATATGCTGCCCCAATTGTGGTAGTGAGGAAAAAATCTGGCAACATTTGGATGTGCATTGATTATCAAACCCTCAACAGCTGCACCATGGTGGACCAATACACTGTTCCCCAAGTGCAAGATGTACTTGATTGTTTGTTAGGAAGCACATTGGTTCTCAGTGCTTGATCTGTGGAGCAGTTATTACCAAATTCCACTGATGCAAGAGGATAAAGAAAAAACAGCCTTCATCTGCCCACTGGAGTTTTACCAATTCAAGCAGATGCCCCAGGGGATCTCCAGTGCCCCCGCTACATTTCAGCAGTTAATGGAAAAGGTAGTGGGAGACATGAACATGACCCAGGTATTGGTAAACCTGGAAGACCTCATAATATTTGGGAAGACATTAGAGGAGAACAAAGAATGACTGTTAAAAGTCCTGGATCAATTGCAAACTGCTGGGCTTAAGCTTGCCCTGGACAAGTGCCAATTTTGCCAGACATCGGTCAAATATGCCGGACATATAGTGTCCCAGGAAGGAGTCAGTACAGACCCCAATAAGATCAATGCTGTGGCAATGTGGCCAAGGCCAAAAAACTTCCAGAAACTTAAGTGATTCTTGGGGTTTGCTGGGTACTATAGAGGATTTGTTCAGAACTATGACAGATTGGCAAAACCCCTAAATGACCTCACTCAGGGCTATCAGGTGAAAGGGAGCCAGATCCATGGCAAAGGAGCTTCATTTAAGGCAAGAGCAGGCAGGTCCCTGGGTTGGTGGGACCCATTAGAGTTATTTGGACTGTGTTGGGATGAAAAGTGTGAGCAGGCTTTCAGAGCCCTCATCCACAGTTTGACACACGTCCTGGTATTAATTTATGAGAACCTGCAGCAGCCATTTGTATTGCATACAGATGCCAGCCTTGAGGGGTGGGGGCTGTGCTATACCAAGGGCATCAAGGAAAGTTAAAACCCATTGCTTTTTCTAACCAAAGTCTAGAAGACATTGAAACTCAGTACCCAACACATAAGCTAGAGTTTCACGCACTCAAGTGGGCGGTGACTGAGAAATTCAAGAACTATCTGTATGGGACCCAGTTTGAAGTTTAGACTGATAACAGTCCACTAACTTACGTGCTAACAAGTGCCAAGCTGGATGCAACAGGGCACCACTGGGTAGCTGCATTGGGTGATTACTACTTCAGTTTGCATTATAGAGCTGAGAGGAAAAACACAGATGCTGAGGCCTTATCATGACAACCCCATAAGCAGGAAAGACAAATAGTAACAGTGATTGAGTTGCAAAGTGTCACAACCCAAAGGTGTGATTTTGTTTTGTGTGTGCTTTGGCACCACTGAATTATTTTCCCGCCAATTTGTAGCTTTCTTTGCAGTGTGCATTTCTTCTTTGCAGCACAGAAATGCACTTTGCAAAGAGTTCCCGCCATTCGTATTCAAATTCGAGCGCCATTATTGGCTTGCGTGAAATTATTCACACGTGGTGGCTAGCGATTGGCTTGCTAGCCGTATAAAAGGCTTGAGTGGTTTCCGCCCAAGTTGGAGGACTCCACGAACACCAGGAGGAGGAGACTTCATGCTGTGTGAAGATCTCTAAGCGCTGCGGAGCCTATCAGACCCAGTGCATTTCAAGCAGGCAACAGGGGTCTGATCAGCCTGTAGCCTCTCTCCGTCACCGAGCGCAAACCCCGATGTATCCCTCTCCCTGCGTGCAAAAGGATCCATGGAGCCTCGACAACTCCGTGGGAGTGATCCGAATATTGTCTGAGTCCTCAAACGAGGATTTAAGCGGAGCTGTGCCTGGGAAACTGTCCAGCCTACACCGCGACCATCTTCGGTGTAAGTAAACAATCTTGAATCAACCGTTACACGTCCGTGCCTAATTCCAGCGTGTCGCCTGTTCTCTCCGACCCAGCGTGCCCGGGCTGCTGGCCACAGCCCGCGCGGCGCAAAAAAGGGCCCGGACTGCTCCCGGCCCGCACACAAAGTATCTGTGGTTTAGAGGAAGAAAGAACATCTGAGGCAGAGAGTGTACCTGAATGTGCAGCAGAAGTGCTGGGCTTGCCACCAGACAGTGTCCCATGGGCCACGGTAGGTCATGTAACTCTAGATCAAATGTTGCTGCCAGAACTCAATGCCATGAGATGGCAGTGAGCTCAAGAAGCAGATTCTGACATACAAGAAATTTCAGAAAAAAGAAAAGGGGGGGAACCTGTCAAAGGAATTCAAGCCTAAAACACTTGGTGGCTAACACCTCCTTCGCGAATGGCCCCAGCTAAGAGTCATAGAGATAGTACTGTACCGAATAGTAACTGCCCCTGATAGGAGTACTCAAAAGAAACTAGTGCTGCCTCAAGAGTACCGGGCACTGGCATTGAGAGCATTGCACAATGACCTCCGGCACCTTGGGGTTGAGCAAATGCTATCGTTGGTTCGGGACCAATTTTATTGGCCTAGGATGGCCGGAGATGTCTGAAGGAAATATGAAACTTGTGCATGCTGCATGCAGTGGAAAACTCTGCTGACTAGGACAGCTTACCTGCACACCATCCGCAGTTCAAAGCCCTTGGAGCTGGTGTGTATTGACTTTCTAACTATTGAAACTGATTGCAAAAACATCAGCAGTGTATTAGTAGTCACAGATCATTTTACCAGGTAAACCCAGGCCTACCCCCCAGGGACCAAAGGGTCACCACTGTTGCAAAGGTTCTATGGGAAAAGCATTTGGTGGTGGATCCATTCAGATCAAGGCCAAGACTTTGAAAGTCACCTATTAAGACAAATTTTCCAGATGGCTGGCATCCGGAAGTCATGGACCACTCCCTATCACCCACAAGGGGACCCTCAGCCAGAGAGGTTTGACCTGACTCTCCCTAAAATGTTAGGTACACTGAGGAATGAACAGAAGGATTGGTGGAGCCAACACCTAGAGATTTTGGTGCACACATACAATGCTACCAGAAATGATGCCCCCAGAGCCAACCCCTATTCGCTCATGTTTGGAAGGGAACCTTGACTACTGATAGACCTCTGCTTTGGGGTTGCCAAAGACTAGGATGGGTTCTGGCAGTGTATCATATGGGCAGTATGCCCAAAAGCTGAGAGAGAGACTGCAGTGGGCGTACTAGCTGGCGATGGAAGCCGCCCATCGAAACTCAGCCCGGCACAAGCAGAGGTATGACCTTTGAGTGTGTCCGCAAGGCCTACAAGTCAGAGATAGGGTGCTACTGAGGACCCTTGGGATGATAGGAAAACACAAAATTACCGATAGGTGGTGGCCCACTCATGTTATTGAAAGACAACTTGGGGACCTACCAATCGTGGACAAAATACAAAATACATCCTGAAAGTGGAAGTGGCCCAGAAAAGACCATGCACTGAAACTTGCTTCTTCTGGTAGGGGAGTTGGTGGGACCTCCATTGACAAGAGAAGGGGTTCATGAGTCTCCATGGAGAAGTACCACATGTCAGCGGATCCATTGTGCAAAGCAGGTCCGTGAGATCACTGGACACTGGCACGAGCCCAATAGTGAGTCTGAGGAGGACTATTCCAAAGGGCTAAACCTAGGTCCTGGAGTCACTTGGAGCCCAAGACCCTGTGAACCCCAGTGTGGGGGAATTAATTCATATTACAGCTTGACTGCCTCTAACTGGAGTCCCAACCATGCTTATACACCTGCAACTGAAGAGTGACAGAGCTTTTTAACTCAAGCTCATTGGCCCATCAGGGGCTGCCTGTGATAGCCTGAGTTAGCACAACTTGTCAGCTGCAAATGCAATTGCTTTGTGCAGTAATCCAGTATCTCCTGGCAGTCCAAATGATGGCAGACACACTGTGAAATACTATGTGAGCTTAACTAATTTGAGAGGGACTAACTCTACAGTGAAGATATTACCTCAGGGTAAGGAGCTTCTACTAAGGTCTGCCTTGTTTTACCATTTGAAAGAACTTTCCTTTCTTTGAGCCATTTCCTTGTTTGGTTAGTAATTTTATGGCCTGTCTAGAGTGTCTCATTCCTTGTCAATGAATTAAGTTATGCTGTAGCATGGTAGCATCCTGACTTTATCACATGCCTTTTCTTCTCTCCATGTAGTAGACCTGACATCTTACGTGACACTCAAATATCTGCCAGTACTGTCATGTGTGCCAGTGTAAGAATCTTCTTGCCATTCCCAGTAAGAAGAAAAATAAAATATCTTAAAGGAAGTTGCATTAGACTGGGACCCAAGAGTTTATGAAATGATGCCATCTTCTCCACTGACTGGTATCAATATTTCCATGCTGTTCTTGACTCCTATTACTGAATAGAATAAAGTCTCCTTTCCCCTAGCTTGGAATGCTGAGTACCTTACTATTTTACAAATCAGGTAGCTGACTGTGCCTGTGGATGTGCCAAGAGGCTACTCTGACATGCTATGATTACAGCATGTTGAAGCAGACTCGATTAATCGAGTCAGCTGGAGTGTGCTAATTATTGCACTCCAGCCAGCCTCCACTTCTCGTGTTTCAGAGTCCCTGTACTTCAAAAACTGCAGCAAGGGCACATTAACTAAAGCTTATCAAATAAGCTTTAGTTACAGTACCCCTACCGCCATTTTGAAGCCTGGGGATGCTGATACATGAGACTCTGCAGGCGCTTTAATTACAGCGGCTCCAAAAGCCATTTGAATTAAAGCACCTCTCACACACCCCTGGAGCACATGTAAAAACTCCCTGATAGGTTATGCAATGTTTTCAGGTCTGTAATATGAGATGCTCAGTTTTCTTTAGCCATCCTGTATTATTCTTCTGAAAACATGTTAAACCTGAGTGCTTTGTTTTGTGGTCTGAAAACATTACTCTGACCCTGATGCCATTGCCAGAAATAGCAATAAGATGATTCCTTGGGTGTGTGACACAGCTCTGAAGCCCACTAACAAAGTATGTGGTGTATCTTGCCTTTGTTGACAGGTAGCCTATTTCAAATACCAGAGGTTATTTTAGCTCACATGGAAAGATAAAAATCTAGTAAGGATGGGCTCCAATCCTACCAGTAATCCATGTGGAGGCATTTGAGGGAAGGGGCTCTAGAACATTACTATATAAATAACTTATGCTCATACAAATACCTAACTTTTACAATTTTTTTCATTAGTACTTCTCAAAGATCTATACGTCTCATGATGTGCATTTACAAGGAAGAAGAATTTGGGTTACATGTGTACCCTGAATTCTGGCATTTTCTAGTTCCTGAGTACTGGATTTTGCCACCTTTATATTCTTGTAGCACCCATGGTATGTATGGAGATATGTAGACTTGGTCTTAAATGAGTGTAAGTTGTTGTACTGGGCACTGTATTGCTAATGGACTAAATAAGGAGTGTTGGCTATAGGCCCCTGGTGCTTTATATCAGGGTTGCCAACTGTCCATAAATTTACAGACATTCCATAAGTAAGCAGGCTAGGTATGCCTGTCCATAAAATCTGTAAAAAAAAAAGTGCGCCATCCATAAAAACACAAAGCAAAAACAGTTCCACAAAATCAGCTCTGTAACATCACAGAGCTGATTGAATCTCCATGGCCAGAAAAGAAGCTGGAAGTAGCGCTGATGTACAGTCAGAGCACGGCAGCACCACCAGCTGTTTGAGCAGGAGCCAGCACCCTGAAGGGTAAGCTTCTTGGTGGCTTCTTCCTCAGCCCCCAGCCATTTACTGCTGGTGGTGCTTATGCTGGTGCTGCTCCTGGTACTGCCTCCCACTTGCCTGTAACATTGCTTGGTGGCAGGTAGGCAGACGTAAACCTTCTTTGGGGGTCTGTGCTGAGACGGGGAGTGGGACTGACAGGGGTAAGGCTAAAGAGTGGACTGGGATGACAGTATGGTCCAGTTGGGAGTTTCGGGGTATGGGGACTCATGGGTTGGGGACAACATGGTGCAATACAATTGTTTCAGTTAAGTAGGGTTGCCACCTAGGACATGGGTTTTTTATTTTACTGACAATCTATAAACTTTTTACTGACCACAATTTTTTTACGTGGTTTGAACCTAGCCCTTGTCCAGGGTCTGGCAAAAAGGTTATATTTACATTACATAAAGCATATGTCAGTAAAAATATATGGTCTATAAGGACTAAAAGTAGCTCCCTTTTAATAGATGCTTGCTATATGGGATGAGATAAAGGTGGGAGAGTCCGCATCCATGGCTGTCTGTATAAAAGATATTCTCTTCTGTGTCTGCCAGACTCTGCAACTGTTTTCAAGGATGGATGTAAGGCATGTTGTTGAGGTTTTTTTAACATCATACCCTTTTTATTGCCAGCTTGTTCTTCATGCATTAAAGGGAGGATTGTGTGTGCATGGTGTTGTGGTGTTTTCATTTTTTAAACATCCAGGAGAAGGAGTGGCTAAAAAAAAAAAACTCAACACACCTGGTCCAGAGAGGCAGCCACTCTTCCTCCTGGATGTTTAAAAGAAGAAAATAGCACAATACCATGCACACACAAACCCCCTTCAATGCATGAAGAACAAACTGGGAATAATGAGGCTATGACGTGACAAAAAATTAATTACTATCTAAAAAAATTAATTACTGTATAATTCATGAATACATGCGAGTGCGGTGAAGTGCAGACCATGGAGCACTTGCTTGTTTGCTGACTCCTTGGTGAGACATGAACAAGGGACCTCAGGAGGTCATCTAGTCCAACCCCCTGCTCAAAGCAGAACCATTCCCAACTAGATCATCCCAGCCAAAGCTTTGTCTAGCCGGGTCTTAAAAACCTCCAAGGATGGAAATTCTACAACCTCTCTGGGTAACCTGTTCCAGTGCTTTACTATCCTCCTCATGAGAGAGTTTTTCCTAATCTCTAACCTTTAAAGAGGTTACTTTTCTCTTTGCTACTGTGTGCCTCAACTTCTGTTGCTTTTATTTCAGACAAACTGAGGATCAAAAAGATGGTCAGGGATTACCTGGCTCCCTTTGTGACTCTTTAAAATTGTTTATGTGCCTTACATAGAAAATGCTGCTGTCCTCTTCCCTGCACCACTGCTTAGGTAAAGATGAATGCAAGCCCTTTGGTGCATGTTGTCATCCACAAATCTGCATAGGGATTGAAATTCCAACACCTTCCATGCAAACTGTTTCAGCAAAGAGCAAACTAATGCAGTTTTGGATAGAGAGAGGGGTTTCACATTTGAAACTTGTCTCAGTTAATGCAGTGCTTTAATGTAAGACAGAATCAGACCATTTTAATTTTAGTGCAATGTCTTGACTAGTCTGTCTTGGTCCATAAAACAGATTTACTAGCTAAGTAAATGTCAGCTTTGATGAGACTAAGTGGTGCCAGTTCCAGTGTTTGCTCTCTCAGAGCTGCACAGTAGGGAACTTCCAAGGGCCCCCAACAGTTTTTCTGTCTATTATTCATTCTAAATTGAATAATAATTCCTCCCTTACGTTTTCAGTAACTCCAGGGTTTCTTCTTTTTTATTTTTGCAATTAGGAAAAGTAGTCTGAGACCCATGCCTTTAAATAAGATCTGATCAGTACTCAAAAATGTTCATAAGCAGAGAGGACATTTTACTTATGTACTCTCCATACAACCGAACATACAAATAGCTGGGAAATTAACTATCCTTATATTTATCCAATGTGAGCGCTCAGTCACAGATTGTATGTACTAATTTAAACACAAAGATGCATATAGTTTACATATCAGCCTCCTATTCTTTATTTAGCCAAACAAGCCCAGTGTATCATTGATGAGATGCCAACCTGACTCAGCTGAGCAACATTTTGTCCTATGAATTCACATGACATTTTCTTGTGCTGAAGCAAAGATTTAGTAAGGCCAGAATTGGAAACTTTTTCTAGCTAAAGTAAAGGTCTGCAGTATTTTCTAACCATTTTTTAAAATCATTGTGTCCTCTGCTATATAAACTTATAGGGCACTTTTACATATGCTTCAGGGGTGGGGAAGCAGCGCTTTAATCAGAGCGCTCCAAGAGCTGTGCTAATTAAACTGCCACCACATATTGCGTATCAACATTCCCGCACCTAAAAATGGCAGCAGGGGTGCTTGAATTAAAGCTCATTCAACAAGCTTTAGTTCAAGCTCCCCTGCCACCATTTTTAAGTGTGGGGATGCTGATACACAAGATGCAGGAGGCTGCTGGAGCACGGTAATTGCCACTCTGCAGCAAACTCAATGAATTGAGTCTGCTCCAACATGCTGTAATTACAGCGCATCAGAGTAGCCTCTGCATTTCTGTACAGACACCCAGAGAAACTACCATCACTTTATAAAACATTAATATAAAATTAAAATACCAAAAAGGTACCTGATAGGCATTGGACTGATCAAGAACAAGAGAGGATGGTTAACTGATGTCTTTGCACAAAAATGAGTCTAAAACCCTAGGTCATAGACAGCAGAGGAAATGCAGACAAGTAAAATTATACCATGAACTCTAAATGGTTGTCATCTAAACTTTCAGAGTCAGAGCGAACCTGAGGCTGAATTACTGTCATTGCTTCAGCACTGGTTGAATGAGCTCCCATCTGACCCTCGAGTGACAATTCCACAGGGAAGAACGCTGAGAAATGCATGAAGACAGCCATTTTAATATACTTGTCTTGGACACAGACAGACCTAATGCATGGGTGTCAAAAGAAATAAAAGCTGGATGCATTTTCTTAAAAGCCTGTTTTCTCTAGACAAAAGTCAAGGACCAGCTTAGATAGTTTGAGAATAAAAGACCATGAGGGCTGCACATAAACTGTTGTGAGAAAATTAGTTGACTAAATTTGCATGGAACTTTCATCTCTATTGCAGTGTCACTATTCATATATGTCTTGGACGGCCAGGGCCGACTCGAGTTATGCTCGTACGTCAGGGCGGGCTGGTGAATGGAGAGGCAGACACAACTTATTGGTTGCAAAAACTTTACTCACGCCGCTTGCAGTCACGACGCAGGTGGTCCGGTCGTCGGAACAACCACACGAGTTGTTCCAGCTGGCGGGGCCCAAGCCAGTTAATCCGTCCGCGATTCGAAGCCGGCGGGGGAAGGGGGACGGCAAGGGTTTGCTCGGCGCGGGCTTGCGCTCGGTGACGGGAAGAAAGATCGATCGTGAACCAGTCTATCGATCGCCAGCCGCAAGTCAGATAACTTCAGAGGCACTCTGCAGCGTGCTCAAAGCTCCTCGACTTGGGCGGAAGTCGTGCGGAATTTTAAACGGCCAGCGAACCAATCACTAGCCGCCACGTGTGAATAATTTAGCACTGGCCAATAGCGGGGCACAAATTTGCATCCGAATAGCGGGAACTCTTTGCACCGTGCATTTCTGTGCTGCAAAGAAGAAATGCATCCTGCAAAGGAAACTGCAAATTGGCGGGAACTCTCCTGCACGCAGGTTCTTAATTGCAGCAGAACACTCTGCCGTGCAAAGGAGCTCTCATGTGGCCAGGAAATTCCATAGTGCCGAGGCACCAAAAATCACTGGGTTGTGACAATATAGACACGTGCACAGATTTCAGATGCAGTGTCCCTTAAAGCTGTAATTATGCTATTGGTTCTCTCTCCTCTTTCCCACACTTGAGACAGTGAAACATCACCAATCATTCTGCTGGACACAGGTTTAGCTGCACTGCATTTACCTCACTTCCCTAGAGCTGCTGCTGCAAATATTACTGCCTTTATAGGGATCTCCCTCTGTTTGGGAAAGTGGAATACTCTAAAGATAACTCTGTTGTTTCATGTTCATCATCTTAGGCCTTGGGGAGTACATGTCCCAAGGTTGCTACCAAACTTTGCTCTCCAACCCTGTTAACGCAGCATGCTAAAACTGCATCATAGACAGTTCTGCACTGAAGTTGATAATCCTGCAGGTCAGTAGACTGACCTAATAGGGATGGTTGATTTATCTGAGCAAAACCTACTGCCATTAGAAGCACATCTATTTTTGTAATTGGGGAGAAAGGGATTCTAGATGGACCCCTGCTCATGTCACTGAAAATACTTTAGTAAGGTATTACTCAAGCTAATGAGCAAAGCTAGTAGAATCTATCCTTTTTAATGTACGTTTTTTGGATAATTTAATAAGTGTGAACTGCAAGGCTTTGTTCTGGAGGTATTCTCTCCTCCCTACACATCAGGAAGTCTGATAAACAGCATCACATTCACCTCCTGTTGTAGCGTTGGGGATGTAATGCGTTATAACCCATCGAACCACAGGAAAGTAGGGCTTGAAGGGACTTCACATAGGCATCTAATACAGCCCCCTGTTCAAATCAAGATCATCTTTGACTAAACCAAGTGTCTGTCCAGCCTATTCATGAAAATTTCCAGGGATGGAGATTCTACAACTTCTCTGGGTAACCTGTTCCAGTGCTTGACCACTCATATAGTCAGAACCCTACACCTACCCTGTGTCTAGCCAATTAGGACTCTTGTGGGAAGAGCTCCATATAACTTGTGACTTAGGGAAAAGCGGGGTATTCTGGGTCAGCTTCATGTCCTACTGATCCCAGGCTGTTTCAGGGCCTCTGAATGAGCCTCTGACATAAGCATCTATGGGAATCTGTCCAAATAATGGCAGCTTCCCCAAGCAATCTTATTAGCTGTAGAGCTGCTCAGGAATTTTGCAATATTCTGTGCTGCTGCTCTGCCCTAAAGGACACCCATCTAGCTTCCACCCCATGCAGAGTATGACTTCTACACCACTTTTTGTAAGTGAGTTCTTGAAACAATAACCTGCATCTGGTTTATGCTGTGCCCGTGCTGGGGAATTTTCTCTTGGAGGGATAAATGGTTTTGTAGTGTAGTGCTTTTGTAGTGGCAACTGACTCCCCAGCCCAGCCGCTGGCTTCTTTACTTTTCATTCCATCCAGGAAGAGCACACACCAACTGCTGAAACTTCCTTAGCCTGGCGAAGGGTTTTTGAACCCGAAAGCTTGCTTAATAACTATTCTCCAACTACTTGGGTTGGTCTAATAAAAGATATCAAATTCACCCAAGGAACCTTGTCTGCCTTTGTAGTGTCCAGTCACCCTACACACTATATTGCTAATGTTCATAGATTTCATAGACATTAAGGCTGGAAGGGACCTTGCAAGATTGTCAGGTCCAGCCCCCTCCTGCCCAAGGGGCAGGAAGTCAGCTAGGGCCAAAGGATCCCAGCAAGATAGGCATCCAAACATTTCTTGAAAGTGTCCAGAGTAGGTGCTTGCAGCACCTCTGCGGGGAGTCTATTCCAGGCCCTGGGGACTTAGACAATAAAGAAGTTTTTCCTAAAATGGTCTTCCAGGAGTTTGTGACCATTGGACCTGGTGTTCCCTTGGGCTGCCCTGGCAAATCCTCCCAGTTCCTGATGCACACCCTTTATGTACTTATAGGCTGCCACCAAGTCACCCCTGAGCCTGTGCTTCTCTAAACTGAAGAGTCCCATGGCTCTCAGCCTCTCTTCATAAGGTCTGTTCTCTTGCCCTCTGATCATGAGCATGACTCTCCTCTGGACTCTTTCAAGCTTCTCCACGTCCTTTCTGAATTGCAGGGCCCAAAATTGTATGCAGTACTTCAGCTGCAGCCTCATCAAAGCCGGGTACAGTAGGAGGATGACTTCCTGGGTCTTGCTTGAGATACACCGGTAGTTGCAAGCCAGAGTTTTTTGTTTTGCTGGCTGCAGTATCACATTAGTGGCTTATATTCATCTTGTAGTCAGTCATGACCCCCAAGTCTCTTTCAGTCATGGTGCTAGCGAGTGTAGCACTGCTGAGCCTGTAAGTGAGATACAGGTTTTTTCTCCCAAGGTCGAGCACTTTGCATTTCTTTGTATTTAATGCCATCAGGTTTTCATCCACCCACCTTGTGAGCCTGTCAAGGAGGACCTGGATCACCAGCCTATCCTGAAGTCTGACCACACTTCCCCATAGTTCGGTGTCATTAGCAAACTTAGCCAGTCTGCTCTGACACCACAATCCAGATCATTTTTAAATACATTAAAGAGTAATGGTCCAAGAACGGAGTTCTCAGGGGACACCACTGGTCACTATGTGCCATGTTGATTTAGTTCTATCAACTACCACTCTCTGGGTCCAACCTTAGAACCAGGTCCCCAGCCATCAAACCATAAGGATGTCAAGGCTGCAGTTCCCCAGTTGCCATAAAGACATCATGGGACACCAGGTCAAAGGGTTTTTTGAAGTCCAGATATATGATATCAACCTCTTCTCCTTTGTCTAGGTGAGGTGTCACCTGCTCATAGGAGGTAATGGGATTGGTCAGGCAGGACCTACCCACAACAAAGCCATGTTGGCTATCCCTCAGAACAGTGCCTTCCATTTGCCTGTTGCTAATGGTTTCTTTGATGATTTTTTTTCCAAGAACTTTCCAGGGATTGAGGTTAAACTGATTGGGCTGTAGTTTCCTGGATCTTCTTTCCTCCCTTTCTTGAAGATAGGCACCACATTGGCCCTCTTCCAATCTTCAGGTACCTCACCTGAGCACCACAAGTTCTTGAATATTTTCACCAGTGGCCACGCTATCATGTCAGCCAGTTTCTTTAGCATTCTTGGGTGCAATCTATCTGGGCCAGCTGATTTGTGGGTGTCCAGCCTCTCAAGGTGCTCCCTCCTGACGTCTACTTCAATGATGGGCATATGGTCGCCCTTACCCTGGTGACCCTGCATCTTGTCAGGCAGGGTGGTCTCTTTGGGCTGGTGAAAGACCGATGCAAAGTAATCATTAAGGAGTTTATTTTTTTCCTGGGTGCCAGTTATCAGCTGCCCCATTTGGTTTAGCAGGGGTCCAATGTTGCCCCTGTTTTTTTTCTGATTTTCCACATATCTGAAGAAGGACTTTTTATTGTCCTTGATTTGTATAGCCAGTTGGAGCTCGGTTACAGTCTTGGCATTCCTAGTTCACTCCCTACAGGTGTGGACCACTGCTGAATACTGTTCCTTAGTGATATTTCCTGTCTTCCTTCCTTTATAAGCTTATCTTTATAGTCACAGGAGGTCCATGACTTTCCTATTGAGCCAAGGGTTCCCAAGTCCTTTTTCTACCTTTCCTATGGGCTGGAATGCACTTCCCTTGTGCTTCAAGGATCGCTTCCTTAAGGAGCGACCACTCATCATGGACTCCTCTCCTTGTCAGATCATGGCCTCTTAGGGCCTTGACAACTAGCCTCCTGAGCTTATGAAAGTTGGCTTTCCTAAAGTCGAGGACTTCTGCATTCCTGGCTGACTTGCCAGCTTTGCAATGGATAATGAAAGTGATCAGCTCATGGTCACTGTCTCCCAGCTTCCCTTTGATTCCTAGGTCACTGACTAGATCATCCCCTTTGGCCAGTATCAGGTCCAGCAGCACCTTACCTCTTGTCGGCCCATAAACTTCTTGAAACAAGTAGAGCTCATCCATGGATGTGAGGAAGCTTTGTGACCGATCGGTTTGGATGAATTCTCTTCCCATGGGATGTCCAGGTACTTGAAGTCTCCCATGACAGCCATGCACCAAGAGCATGCAGCCTCAGCCAGTTCCCTAGTGACTTTGTGGTCAAGCTGTTGTTCCTGATTTGGAGGTCTGTAGTAGGTTTCTACCATTATATCTGCTGGGAGGAGAAGTCAGCCAGGTCTGACTGCTCACGGAGGTTCCTGGCCGAGATACAGGACCTCCACTTAACCCAAGAGGTGCACAGTCCTATCAGGGGGAATGCCCTGTTGGACCTGGTCCTGGCCACAGGCGACAACCAGGTCCTCAACCACCTGGGTGATAGCAATCATCACTTGCTGGAATTCACCATCCAGCACAGAGTGTCAAAGGCCTGCAGCAAGACAGTAGCCTTAGACTTTAAGAGGGCCAACTTCAATGAGCTGAGGAGATGAGTGGGAGAGGCACTAGGGTCCTGGAGAGTAGGGGAACTGGGTGCCCAAGATGAGTGGTTGTTCCTTAAGGAGACGATACTCAGAGCCCAGGGGGTGACAATCCCAACAAGAAGTAAAGCGGACAAGAGTGCCCAAAAGCCCCCCTGGCTCACCAAGGGCATTCGTGAATGCCTGATTGCCAAAAAGGAGGTGTACACCCAGTAGAAGGGAGGGGCTATCTCCAAAGAGGAGTATACCTCCATCGCTCGGGTCTGTAGGCGGGCTGTTAGGAAAGCTAAGGCAGATATGAAACTAGAGCTAGCATCAAGGATAACAAAAAGTCCTTTTTTAAATACATAGGGAGAATGAAGAAGGCCCCGGGTAATGTGGGGCCCCTGCAGGATATGCTTGCCAATCTGGTGGTTGCACCAGAGGAGAAAGCAGACCTCTTTAACAATTTCTTCACCTCTATTTTCTTGTGCAGGGAGTGGGACTTCCCTACTGAGATTCAGGATGGACTCAGGAGAAACTCCACCAAGCCTAGCGTCAGGGAAGACCGGGTTAGAGAACTTCTGGAGGGGATGGACGTGTTAAAATCAGCAGGTCCAGATGCTCTCCACCCCAGGGTGTTGAGGGAATTGGCAGGGGTTAGCGCGGGGCCCCTGGCATGGCTTTATGAGCGCTTGTGGTGCTCTGGCCAGGTGTCAGATGAATGGAAGAGAGCCAATGTGGTCCCCATCTTTTAAAAAGGGAAGAGGGAGGACCTGGTCAACTATAGATCCATTAGTCTTACTTCAATCCTAGGGAAGCTCTTTGAGAAGATTATCAAGGAGCACATCTGTGATGGGCCAGCAGCAGGGATGATGTTCAAGGGCAACCAGCATGGTTTCATTAGGGGCAGGTGCTGTCAGACCAACCTGATTGACTTCTATGATCAGGTCACAAAATCATTGGACGCAGGTGTCATGGTGGATGTAGTCTTTCTGGACTTCAGGAAGGCCTTTGACACTGTCTCCCACCCCATTCTCATTAAAAAGCTGGGTGACTGTGGCATTGATGCCTACACAGTCAAATGGATTGCAAATTGGCTGAGGGGTCAGAGAGTGCTGGTGGACGGGTCATTTTCAACCTGGAGCGAAGTGGGTAGTGGGCTCCCCCAGGGCTCGGTCCTTGGGCCCACACTGTTCAATTTCTTTATTAGTGACTTGTACGATGGGGTGAAGAGCAGCCTGTTTAAATTCACAGGTGACATCAAGATTTGGCGTTAGGTGGGCAGGCTAGAAGAGAAGGACAGATTACAGCAGGACCTGGACAGGTTACAGGGGTGTGCAAATGAAAATAGGATAGGATTCAATACTGACAAGTGCAGGGCGCTGCACTTGGGCAGTAGGAACCAGCAGCATACCTATAGGTTGGGGAACTCCCTTCTCAAAAGCACGGTGGCAGAAACAGATCTTGGAATCATTATTGACTCCAAGATGAACATGGGCCGACAATGTGAGAACACGGTCAGTAGGGCTAACCGTACCTTGTCCTGCATCCACAGATGCATCACAAGCAGGACCAAGGAGGTGATCTTCCCCCTCTATGAGACACTGGTCAGGCTGCAGGTGGAGTACTGCATCCAGTTCTGGGCACCGCACTTCAGGAGGGATGTGGACAGCATTGAGAGGGTCCAAAGGAGGGCCACTCACATGATCCAGGGACAGCAGGGCAGACCATATGAGGAGAGGCTACGGGACCTTAACCTGTTCAGCCTTCACAAGAGAAGGCTGAGGGGGGACCTGGTGGGGGTTTATAAACTTACTAGCGGGGACCAGCAGGGTTTGGGAGGGACCTTGTTCCCCCGAGCACCTCCCAGAGTAACGAGGAATAACGGCCATAAGTTGCTAGAGAGTAGGTTTAGACTAGACATTAGAAGGCACTACTTCACAGTCAGGGCGGCTAGGATCTGGAACCAACTTCCAAGGGAAGTGGTGATGGCTCCTACCCTGGGAGTCATTAAGAGGAGGCTTGACGTTTACCTGGTTGGGGTCATTTGAGCCCAATTTTCTCTCCTGCCCAGGGCAGAGGGTTGGACTAGACGATCTACAAGGTCCTTTCTGACCCTACATCTATGAATCTATGTCCCTTTCCCCACATGCCCCTCATAGTCTAATGCAAAGGGTCTCAAGTCACCCTCCTTGGGTGCCAGTCTCTGCTTGTAGAGAAGTGTACTGCTACTTCACATAGAGAGCTACAACCCCACCCTTTCTTTCATCACAGTCTCTCCTGTACTACATATAGCCATCTATACCTGTGGTCCAGTCACAGGTGGAGTCCCACATGGTCATCTAGTCCTGCACCCTGCTTAAGGCAGGATTGTCCCTGGTTAAACCACTTCAGCTAAGTGTCTGTCTAAGCTGCTCTTGAAAATTTCTAAGGATGAAGATTCCAGGACTTCTCTAGGTAACCTGTTCCAATGCTTGGCCCCTAGGGCTGGGTTAAATTTTGCCGGCAGTTTCATTTCGTCACGGTTCTGACTTGTTTTGAGCTCAAAACATTAAAATCAAAACAAAACAGAGCTTCGAAACGGCCTTGAAACAAAACAAGGAAGTCGAAACGTTTCAAGTTTCGAAGCTCAAGCTGGGCTTGCCTGCAGGGAAACAGGAACTAAAGTAAGGAGGCAAAGGGGGAAGTGGGGGAGGAGGGGGAGAGAGAACTGCTCTCATTACTGACTGTGTAGCTGGCCAGTGACTGTCATCCTTTCCTGAGGTCCCTTCTAATCCCAGTGCTTTGGGGGAGGGATGGAAAAACTGCATAAAAGGCAGCATTGTTGGAACTGCCCTGCTTTCTGCCTTGGTGTCAGTTGAGTGAGGGCACATCTTAACATACACACAGTATCACCCACCCATGGCACGAGTTTTGCCTGTGAGCAGCTAAAGGTGCAGGGCCCCAGAACCCAGACTTCCCCTGTACCTATCCCCTTGACAGCTGGCAGGCTTTGTGACTGCAGCAGGGCCTAGCAGGCCTGCAGTTTTCACCCCCCTGTGCCCCAAGACAGACACAGTCCCACAAGCACTCATGTCATGAGTTTTGCCTTTCAGCAGCCAGAGGTGCAGGGCCCCAGAAGCCCCTGCACCTATCTCCTTGAAAGTTGGCAGGCATCATGGCCTCAGCAGGGTCTAGCATGTCCACAGTTTTCACTCTGCTGCGCCTGAACACACGCTGTGTTACCCATGTCATGAGTTTTGCTTGTCCGCAGCTTGAGGTGCAGTTTTCCCCAAACCCCTGCACCTATCTCCTTTGCAACTTGGCAGGTTTTGTGGCCTCAGCAGGGGCTAACACACCTGCAGTTTTGACCCTGCTGTGGCTTAACACATACACGTGACATGAGTTTTTTGCTTTCAAGATTTGAGGGGCAGTGTCTCTGAAACCCCTGCACCTATCTCCTTGAAACTTGGCAGGCTTCACGTCCTCAGAAAGGGATACCAATCTTACAAGTTTTATCCAAATAAGGCCAGAAATTACAAAGTTATAGGCTGTTTTAAGCTTCCCCATTATATCCTATGGGCCAAACATCGGAACAGAGTTGAAACAGTGATACTGTTTCGACGAAATGAAACAGAACAGAGGTTTCAAATTGAAATGAAATTCAAAATGAAATGCTGTTCCATTGAAATGTCAAAATGCAAGTTGAAGTGGATGGTACCATTTTGCAGAGCCCAATTGGCCACCCTTATAGTTAGAATGTTCCTCCTAATCTGCAATCTAAATTTCCTCTGCTGCAGTGATTATACTACAGCTGGGGTGGCAGAAGGAGAGAGGGAGTGGGGAGAAGTAGTGGCAACATGGACATAGTTTGCAAATACCTGGTCCTGGTTTAGCTCCCCACCAACTCAAAGTTGCACCCATGCCTCAGTCTGGGAGCATAGGGCTGGAGGATGTGGTGGTAGTGTAGGCACAGCTCCCAGATGCCTAGCACTAGCAGAGGTGGAGGGAAAGCTCTGTGCCACTGATGCACCACCAAAACCACTCAGTGTGGGTTGCACCAAAGATGGGGGGTGGGAAGAAGGGACAGTAGCCTCAGGATAGCTACATGCTACCTGGTCTCAGCATGGGCACTGGCACAGGCACAGCAGGCCAGATCCAGTGGCTCCACAGGCCAAATGCTGTCAACCCCTTGTCTACTATACCCCCAGGTCCTTCTCATCAGTACTATGGCCTATCAAGTATATGCCAAGAAATTTTGTGGAAGCTGGTTTGTTTTCCAAGATGTGCAGTTTTCTGAAAGAGCTTCTACTTGTTTGTTCCTTGCCCCTTACTAAATAACATTTAATTCCCACAACGGAGCTGAAGAAAATTGAAAATTGGATATCCAGTATCAAAAGTACACTTCTCCAATGAAAAAAGAATATGGGACCTCGGAGGCCATTCACTCAGATCCATAACCCCTTCTTGGGAATAAGAATGTTTCTAAAATCAGTGAAGAAGAAAGTAATGCCTGAGATTTGGTAGAGATCATAGAGTTGGAGAACTCTAATTGATCATGTCTACTGTTTTCCACTGTCCTCACAGGTCACTAGTTTCAAATACTAATGGAAAATAACCAAATCAAACTAAAACAACCAAAACATACCAAACCAGGGGAACCAGGATTTCTTTAAAGGACTAAGAAACAGCTTTGCTATAACAAGCTCCATTTTTCCTTGATGATATGTTTGAACATTTGATATCTCATATGGACAGTGAAGGAAAATGATGGTGGTGACAGCAACTGATTTTTTGATGAAATCAAGAAAACGCCTTAGGCTGAAACTTAGCATGTGAATGCAGCCCTACTGTGTCCTGATAGGCAGTGCATGGAGAATCAATTAACAGTGCTTGTAACTCACTAATTCAGCTGATCTAAAAGAGAGCTTTCAGAAAGGCTAACTTGAAAGAACACAAATTGAGGACAGTCATGCAACGCTAAAGAAAGTGCATGTTTTTTGCTGGAAACCTAGTTTCCCTGCTTGAAGTTAGAATCATAGAATCATAGAAGTAGGGTTGGAAGGGACCTTGCAGATCTTCAGGTCCGACCCCCTGCCTGGGCAGGAAGAAAACTGGGCTCAAATGACCCCAGCCAGGTAGGCATCAAGCCGCTTCTTAAAGACCCCCAGGGTAGGAGCCAGCACCACTTCCCTTGGAAGTTGTTTCCAGATCCTAGCCGCCCTGACTGTGAAGTAGTTCTTACAGATGTCTAATCTAAACCTACTCTCCAACAACTTGTGGCCATTATTCCTTGTTATCCTGGGGGGCGCTAGGGGAAACAAGGTCCCCCCTAGTGAGTTTATAGACAGTCACCAGGTCCCCCCTCAGCCTTCTCTTGTGAAGGCTGAACAGGTTCAGGTCCCGTAACCTCTCGTTGTAGGGTCTGCCCTGCTGTCCCTGGATCATGCGGGTGGCCCTCCTCTGGACCCTCTCAATGTTGTCTACATCCCTCTTGAAGTGGGGTGCCCAGAACTGGACACAGTACTCCAGCTGTGGCCTGACCAGTGTCGCGTAGAGGGGGAGGATCACCTCCTTGGCCCTACTCGAGATGCACCTGTGGATGCACGATAGGGTCTGGTTAGCCCTGCCAACTGTGACCTCGCATTGTTAGCCCATGTTCATCTTGGAGTCATTGATGACTCCAAGATCCCTTTCTGCCTCCGTGCTCTCAAGAAGGGAGTTTCCCATCTTATAAGTGTGCTGCCGGTTACTACTGCCCAAGTGCAGCACCCTGCACTTGTCAGTATTGAAACACATCCTGTTTTTGTTAGCCCACCCCTGCAACCTATCCAGATCTTGCTGTAGTCTTTCCTTCCCTGCTAACGTGCCCACCTCACCCCAGGTCGAATATGCCCCGTCCACCCCCACCCTCTGAGTATGACCCTTCAGCCAATTCGCAATCCATCTGACCATGTAGGCATCGATGCCACAGTCACCTAGTTTTTTAATGAGGATGGGATGGGAGACAGTGTCAAAGGCCTTGCTGAAGTCGAGACACGGCGACACCTGCATCCAATGCTTTTGTGACCTGATCGTAAAAGGCAATCAGGTTGGTCTGATATGACTTGCCCTTAATAAAACTGTGCTGGTTGCCCTTGAGCATCATCCCCGATGCTGGCCCGTCACAGATGTGCTCCTTGATGACCTTCTCAAAGAGTTTCCCCAGGATTGAGGTAAGACTGACAGGCCTATAGTTGCCTGGGTCCTCCCTCTTCCCTTTTTTAAAGATGGGGACCACACTGGCTATCTCCAGTTGAAAGTCAAAGCTGGAGACTTCCCTGGGTAGGAGAACCCCATGGAAAAATAACACTCAAACGGCACATCCAGATCACTATGCATATGTGGTGTGCAGTGCTGCAGACTCATCTGCGATACCACACACCACACATGCTGCACATGCAGGTATTCACTGTGCTAATTTGCAGCACAGAGGAGTTTTCTTGACACTTGAGATCCCAGTGTCAGAAAAACCCGCACCTGAAAAAAGCAGGATGGCACACATGGTGACAGCATGTGCCACCCGAAACTGGAGCCTAGATGACCAGAGCAGCTGCCAGAAGGCTCCACATGGTGGATCACCAACACTGGTGCCCCAGGAAGCCCCCAGAATCCCAGATAAAGCTGCTAGGGCCAGGCCAGGTGCTGGCCCCAGGTTCCCCTACCCGACCTGGTCAACTTGCCATGTGCCAGAGCACACATGCATGAGCATTTCTCAGGGACAAGTAGTAGCAGTACAACTATGTGCCACTGTTCTTTCTCCCCAGGGAAATGCATGTGCACTCATCTGGATGTGCCCAAAATAGTGCATTAATCCATTCTCTCATGAATGTGCATATTCATAATTGAACAGGAGTATTTATATATAAATAAGTAATTTGCCATTCATTTTCTTCATTTAAACATAAGAATTCCTATACTGGATCAGACCAAAGGTCCATCTAGCCTAGTAAATTGTCCCTGACAATGACAAACACTAGATGCTTTAGAGCAGTGGTTCCCAAACTGTGGCCCACAAGCCTATTTATGAGGCCCACAACTGAGGACTGCCCCCTTAATATAGCCCTCCAGGGGCAAAACTTGGAGAACCCCTGCTTTAGAGGAGCAATGTAAGAAATAGGGCATGTGTAAAGTCATCCATCCCCCATCATAATCTCCTTGTCCCCAGTAGCCATACATTTAGGGATGTTATGATAGATTACATCCTTAACTGATGTGTCTAATAGTTCCTGATGGATGTCTAATGTTCAGTATTTCTTTGTTTTTAAGACTTTTTATCATTCATTTGGGCAACAGAAGCAATACCCTGCAACTCTGGTGGCCAATTTCATACCAAGAGAACTCAAATAGCATGTGGAACTGTCAAAAGTGAACAATTTACAAATACCTCATGAGCTGAAATTTTATGTAAATGATCCAAAGAATAATTACAAGTAATGGATACATTCACAAAAGTCAGGAGTGGTTCACAAATGACATGTGAATTGAAGAAAAATCCTTACATTTACCTGAAAACATATTCACCATAAATAATTCATGCACTTCCCATGTAAACCTTATCCTAATGAATTTTCTTCAACACCTTAAATATCTGGAGTAACAGCAAAAATAATATTGACAGGGCAATTCTCCAGGGTAGAGCTGCAGTCCTTCACAAAAGACAAAGTATTCTCTTCTGTTTTCTTCTGAGACAGAAACTTCACTTGTAAAGCAGTGCCAAGATGCTGTGAACCTGTTTGCTTTGGCAACTGTACTGTTGAACAACTATATGGGTATAAAAGGAGACTCCCTGAGCAACCAGGGAGCAAGCAAACAGGAGCAGCAAACAGTGCAGTTTGCAAGCAGTTCATTCGGACAAGAGGAGGAAGGGGAAGAGGAAGAGAAGCCAGGCACCAGATCCTGTTCCAGGAAGGTAACTGAGCCAGGGCTGCCTGTGTTTGTTTGGAGGGCTGTGCTTTTGGGAGTGCTTCTAGCTGGGTGATTGCTAGGTGACTTTTGTCTTACAGAAGTCCTAACAAGGGGTGGAGCCAGTCTAGGCCCAGCAGGGTATAAAAGGAGACTTTCCTGAATGACTAGAGAAGGCAAGAAGGGCAGTTTGCAAACAGTTCACAAGTCAGAGAAACTGGCGTCCCCTAATGCTCCTGAACATTGACTTCAAACTAATGGTCAAACTCTATTTTAGGTGGCAGTGATCCACAAGGACCAGATGTGCACGGTGCCAGGGCAACAGACCCACAAAGCCCTGATGCAGCTGCAAGATGAGCTACAATACCAACGGGAAAGGGGTAAGAACCCCACTGCTGAATCTCTACTTGGAGAAGGTGTATGACTGAGCATGCCATCACTTCCTACTGGAGATGCTGGAAAAGATGGGAGTCCCTGCAACCTTTGTTGCCTGGATAAATGCACTGTACACCAATGTGAGCAACAGGGTACTGGTGAGCAGGTCCCTGACAATTCCAATTGTGGCGCAGTTGAGTGTCAGGCAGGGCTGCCTGCTCTCTCCAATCCTATTTAACTGCGCAATGGAACCACTAACACAGTGGCTCAAGCAGGACCCCAGGATCAGTGGCATGAAGATCCCCGGGAGTAATAGGGAACAGACAAAAGTTCTCACTTACATGGATGACCTAAGCATCATATGCAGGGACAAGATTTCAGTAGGAAGAGCACCCAGGTACATGAGCAGCAGCAGGGGCCAAGCTCAACATGAGCAAAAGCACCTACCTACTCCTGGAGGAACTCGAGGGCCTGTCAGCCCTGGAGGTCTCTGTCCCCCATGAGTGGGTAAAAATCCTTGGGTGGAGTTTGACCCAGAGCTGACAGGATAGACAGTATGGGAAGAGATGAAGGTTAAGACCAAACAGAGCCAAGACCAAACAGAGACTGGGACTATGGCAATTGCACTGCCTGTCAAAGCGGGGGTGGGAGGGAGGGAGGAGGATTCATGGCACTGATGAAGATGGTGCTACTGCCAATGCTTCTATATATCACACTAGTCTTCCCTCCCTTGGAGCAAGTCATCTGCAGAATCCAAGAGCCGTGTATGTTTTCTTTTGGAAGTCCACATAGGAGAAAGTGACAAGGATCAAACTGTACAAAGCACAATGGTCCAGAGGCAGAGGAATGCCAGATGCCCTACTGTTCCTCTGGGTCGAGTACATGAGCCAGTTTTGCAAACTGGCAACAGGGGCAGAATCCAAAACAGCCTGCTTTGTAAAATATTTTGCAGAGCAGCTGCTGCAACAGTGGCATGTATACATGGTGACCAGTGGGAGCCCCTGGGCTATGATGTTCCCATGGTTCTACTGTGCGGGCCGGGAGCGACCCGAGCCCTTTTCGCGCTGCACGCGGGCTGTGGCCAGCAGCCCGGGCACGCCGGGGCGGAGAGGGAAGGCCTTCGAGCTGGAAATAGGCACGGACGCGTAGTGGTAGTTTTAAAAGATTGTTTACTTACACCGAGATGGCAGTGGTGTAGGCTGGAAAACTTGATTAAGTTGCGGTTACAGAGAGAAAAGAAAACAAAACTCGAACCTGCAGGGCACGAGGGTACGTCGCATAGGGTTCCGGCGACGGGAAGATGAAAATACGAGGGTACGTCGCAAAGGGTTTCGGCGACGGGAAAGTAAACCTGCAGGACTCGAACCCGGGTAGAAGAGCTCTGGAGTCGTCCGGCAAGGACTCACACGAAGCTTGCTAGGCTCTGTGGGTCCTTCTGCTACACGAAGTTTGCTAGGCTCCGTGGGTCCGGTTCGTTGTGCGCGGGAGGGGATACGTCTAGGAATCTATCGGCGACGGGGAGAGGCTAGAGGTTGATCAGACCTCTGTTGCCTGCTTGAAATGCGCTGGGTCTGTAAGGATCTGCAGCGCTAAGAGATCTTCACACAGCGTGAAGTCTCCTCCTCCCTTGTTCGTGGAGTCCTCCAACTTGGGCGGAAACCACTCAAGCCTCTTATACGGCTAGCAAGCCAATCACTAGCCGCCACGTGGGAGTAATTTAGAACTGGCCAATAATGGGACTCGAATTAGCATACAAATGGCGGGAACTCTTTGCAACGAGCATTTCTGTGCTGCAACAAAGAAATGCACCCTGCAAAGAAAGCTTCAAATTGGCGGGAAACTCGTTCCTTGCACCGGGGTTCTCTTTTGCAGCAGAAAACTCCACCGTGCAAGGAAGCTGTAATTTAGCAGGGACAATTTAGCAGTGCCGAAGCACACACAATCAAAAATCACACCCTTTGGGTTGTGACATCCCCCCTTGCTGAAGGCACAGCTAAATTAAACCTCGCACTCGTCACTCAAGTTATTAAGAGCTCTTACTACGGGTTGCTGAACCAAACGGGTAAACACAAAATCTGCTAACATAAGAAGTTCGTTCTCTAGAGATCGAATCAAAGAATATCCAACACAAATACATATATACATAATCAGATTCATAACAAAGAACTGCACGATCAGGGCTTCAGTGGGCGTCATGGCAAAGTTGCGTATCAGGCCCTCACTCCTTTCGGTGATGTTGTCCTTCTCGGGGCTTCTCTTCGCCACGCACTCTGAGTTCCGGATCTGTAAACAACACTCT